>NW_028152195.1:70000-100000 GCF_964638095.1 Poromitra crassiceps
TAAGGAAACACACCATGTACATACTGAATATTCAGAATGTTTAGTGTATCTGTGGGTTGTGGGTTAGGTGACACAGGACATGCTGGCTGCTGGAGTGGGTAATTTAGGCAATAAAATGATTCAAACTGGCTGGGTAGGATGTTTCTCTGGAGCCTCTCATCATGTGGCAACATGTTTTCCTCTTGGCTAGGCGCGCGTGCGTGTGTGTGTGTGTGTGTGTGTGTGTGTGTGTGTGTGTGTGTGAGAGTGTGTGTGTGTGAGAGTGTGTGTGTGTGTGTGTGTGTGTGTGTGTGTGTGTGTGTGTACCTTGCTGTCGAAGTCAGAGGTGTTGACACAGGCTTTGATGACATAGAGCAATGAGTCAACGAGGCCCTCACAAGTGCGCATGTGTTTTCTGGCCTCCTCGCCAGCCGAGCTCAGGTTCCTTTCAAACAACACACACACATATCAGATCATGGTCACTTTTTGGGACATTACATAGACAAAAGCCGTTTTCCCACATGCGTACCGGAAAATTACCTGTAAGTCAATATCGGACATTTCCCTTCACACTTCTGCTCTCGCATATGGGAATCTACCAGCGAAATTGCCTGTAGCCTATGTTGGGGGGCGGGGCGGCACTGCAGAGCGGGTGGGGAGTGACGTGTCGGCAAAACTCCGAATGGTGAAATAAGTTTGCTTGTTTATCCGTTCACCTGCGTCGCGTTGAAGCACTTTTTACAGACTGGCTTCGTTTGATGTGTCCGGGCTTGCCTTCGCTGTCGGCAACGTAAGCAAAATACTTCCACATTTCGCTTCGTGCATTTGCTTCGTCTGTGTCCCTGTCGGGCTGCTGACTGAAGGAGGAGGACGGACTGTGGCCAGAGAGCGAGCAGGCAGCAGAGGGGAGAGGGGAAAATCAGCACGCCCACACATTATTATCACAAGATCATTTCGCCAGTTTGCTTTAATGTGCGCAAATGATTAGATTATGCCCACTGGAACATTAAGCAACGTGTGTACACCTCGCCCATGAGAGTGTCGCGGGAAATGACTGGACCCGTTCTACACTTGAGTCCGCTATCGCGCATACCGCTCTTCTGACTGGCTCGAAACTGGTAAAATGTCCGCGATGATGGGGTCGCGCTTATACCGGAAAACAACTTTCCCACATGCAGGCATTAGACCACGTTCCGGTCATTTAGCGGTACAAAGCGCATGTGGGAAAACGGCTTTACATTCATTCTCTGGAGACGTCCCCTAACCCTAACCCTAACTCTAACCATAACCTCATCTGAACCCAGTGGTCGGGTTAACCGAATATTTTCCATCTTTTCAGATTTCTTTTTAAACAATGACAGAAGAATCTGAAGGCTGTCTGTCATTTGAACACAGGTAATAATAGATTATGACAGCATTTTTACAAGACGAGATGGGCGTCTCTGGATAGTGTAGCAGTAGATTCCCTGCCTACCAACACGAGGGTTGCAGGTTCGCAGCACCCACGTGTTACCTCCGGCGTCCCATACAAGCACGATTGGCTGTGTCTGGGGGAGGGAAGCCGGATTGGGGGTATGTGGCCTGGTCGCTGCACTAGCGCCTCCTCTGGTCAGTCATGGTGCCTGATCGGGTTGGAAGGGAACTGGTGGGAATAGCGTGATCCTCCCACATGCTACGTCCTGCCGGTGAAGCTCCCCCTGTCAGGTGAAAAGAAGCAGCTGGCAACTGTGCATGTGTCGGAGGAGGCATGGTGCTAGTCTACGGCTCTCCCCAGATCGGCAGAGGGTGGAGCAGCGACCGAGGCAGCAGGGGGGAAAATTAGTACAAAAGTAAAAAATAAAATGACAGACGACAAGAATAGAAAGTCAAATGCAACCTCTGCCTTAACCACTGACACAATAATCAGCTTTTTCCAAATTGGGGACGCAGCTTTTGTGCCCAATTGGACAAGCTGTCCCCAATTAACTGGTCTTAAGTCTAAAATTAGTCCCCGAAAGTAGCCGATGACAGACACACACACACACACACACACACACACACACACACACACACACACACACACACACACACGCACGCACACACACACACACACACACACACACACACACACACACACACAAGTTAGGGCTTTGATTTGCGGCTTTGCTCAACAGATACTGTAAAAGACTGACTGAAATATACATAAACAAATACACTAAATGAGAACAATGTGTGAGTGTGTGTGTGTGTGTGTGTGTGTGTGTGTGTGTGTGTGTGTGTGTGTGTGTGTGTGTTCCACTTGAATGTGTTGTGTGGGCTTTACCATCCCCAGCAGCATCCATAATGTATGAAGTGTGTGTGAGGTCTGACTGAAGTCATTATAAGCACTTTGCTGAGTAAATAAGAACTAACAGTGTGCTCACACACACACACACACACACACACACACACACACACACACACCACACACACACACATGCAGTGCATGTACACACTCACACACACAAGCACGCACGCATGCACACACACACACACTCATGCAGTGCATGTATGCACACACACACTCACACAGTGCATGTACGTACGCACACACGCACAGACACACAGACACAGACACACACACACACACAGACATACACACGGCTGTCACCAATTAGAGGCTGCGCTCCAAATCCAGCACAGCGTCTTCAAAGAACAAGCCCCAGGAGACTGACTGTGAGTGTGAGTACTGCATCCTCTTTCATTGTAATAGACTATCTATGAAAGATGGTCTATGAAACGATGATTGCTTTAAAACAGAGAGGACAAAATTCGAGCCATTTGAGTAAACAGATCCAATGGACTTTCAGAACTTATGTATTGTAATTGGTCTATTGATGTGCCAAAAATGTCAAAGGGAGTGTGTATAATATGAACGATGCACCACTCTGACACTGTTAGCCAGGCAAGTGACACTTATTGTCTGCATTTCTTTAACAAGTTATGTTGTTGGATCCACAACTCTGCTTTGTTGTTTTTAAGACTTAAATATGTTGTTTTTAAGACTTTAATATTTCCAAGGCTGTTTAAATTTACTCTAATATTCATGTTTATGTGTAAAATGATCTGGTGAACGATGGCATACAAATATCCCCCTATTTTATGATAAAGAAATAAACCTCCAATCAATAATTGAGATTCCACAACTCTGTTACTGTAACACTGACCACTTTATGCTGTATTCAAATAATAAAGAAATAGTCAAAAATATCAACTACAATAAAATCACTGTCAGTACTAAAAAAACAATCTAAAAACAACATAGTACCTGATGTAGGAGCAATGGAAACACTTAAGGTACAATGTGTTTGGCTCAGTTAAAGTGCAGTTTGTTATGCTCACAGCTGGAGGCAATAAGGTGCATAGAGTGAAGCAGCAGTACATTACACAAGCAGCAGTTTAGATAAATATATACCGTAGCTACGATGCACAACATGCAACATTATGATACAATACACACATATGTATGACCAAGTCAGAGTTTAGATACACATATATATATGATCACAATACACAGCATGCATGTAGCAGAGGCCTGTTTGTGTAGAAACATGATTTTATTAGAAAATATTGATTTTGGCTGTTTTGGGGTTTCATCAGATTTTAATAAAAAAAAAAGGCATTGTGGCATATTCATTCTGTGTAAAGGTTATTGTGAAATGTGAATGCTAAATATAGTTTTGAAGCTCATAAAGTTAGGGTGACAAGCAGAACTCGCTTACTTTGCAAAACTTTGAGGCCATTTTTCTCAAAAAACATAGTTTGGAAACAGTCAAGACATAAAGTGGTGTATCTCACTTAATCTTTGGAGTACAATGATGATTTTGATATCACCAGAAAGCTTCAATTCTCCTCTTTTTCCAACAGTGTATAAAACTCAAAATGTGTTTGGGGACAATGTGACTAATTTTGTCAGAGCCGGTCATATGACGCTATAAAAGGTGTCAGCAGTAATTTGCCCATAATTGTTGCAGTGTCCACACTTTAGAGGCCAGGGAAAAAGATGAGAAGGGCACTAAAGGGCAAGTGTCAGCTTCTGAGGGGCAGGAGAAAGACCATTTCAAATGTCCTCCTCAGGGACGTGGGACTGTGAGGCCAAAACCTGGTCCACCGCCTTCTGAAAGTCAGCCAACGTCTCAAAAGTCTGGAACGCCAGTCCTTTAGAGGTGGAAGCTTTCGCCTTTTCGCAGGTTTTTTTTTCTGTACTTTTTGTGCCCTTGAGTGGACTGGCCACACAGTATACAGGTGTACAGTTTCACTGTTTTCTGAGATCCAGTACCACTGCGCTGCACTTTAGCCACCTTGTACAGTGTGGATTGGGCTGGCTTGATGGCTGAGGACGGCTGTTGTGGCAGGGAAACAGAGGCCTGTGGCTGGGGATGAAGAGCTGGGTGCAAGGTTACCTGCGCTGCACTTGGCTGAAGGAGGACAAAGGAGGGCTGGAGTCCTGCTGCCGCGGTGCCCACCGGTGTGTGTGACGGCAGGGTGGGGGGTGCAGCAGAGAAATGGTCGTGCCTCCGTTTCAGGTTTCTGGTCCCTGCCAATGATGGAGGGACCTCATACTGTACTTGAGGCCGACTGGTGTGCGGCCTCTCTTCTGGAAGCTCTGCTGATGTGGGTTGGCTGGTTCTGGAGAGGCTTTGGTGACGTCGGAGGAGAGCCAAGCCTTGATCAGTCACATTTTTGGCTGACAGGGCCTCCTGTCTCCTGATGAACTCCGCAACAGACTTTAAGTTAATCTTCAGGATCCAACCCTGTCAGGATCGGAATCCCAAGTTTGCAGAGTTCGGGGTCATCAACAGTCACTCTCTGCTGCACACGCTGGTAGAGCGTTGTGATCTGCTTCTTTGGTGGGGACCCTCGCACCTTTTTTCCACCACAGTCAGGATGGAGCCACAGCTGTTTGATGATGCAGTACATTAGCCAGTTTTTTCTTGAATCCAGCAGGTGGGCGGGCGAAAACCTCTTGGTGAACTTGAGCTTCTGAACCAGAGCTGCCTCTGCAGGATCACCGTTGGTTCGTCCGTACCGCGCATTACCCCAGCGTGCTCTGTAGAGGCTGTCAAACTGCTGGATGTTGCGATCATGGAGGTCAAGCTTACTCCATGCACTGATGACTCTCTGCCTTGTAGAGTCACTGAGAGCTAGCTGGCCCCCCTCCAAGGCAATCTCGACCAGAACAGCGCTCAGCTCCTCCACGTGCTGGTACCCGGGGAGATGATTTGGACCGCACACATCCTCCACACATGGATCCACCTCAGGCGCCACAACCTGGTCAGTGAGACGTAGGTTCTTCCTCAGTGGAGTCAGACGGATTCTTCCACGTCAGCAGCCACCTCATCCTCGTCCTCCTCGGTCGCTTGAAGCGTCTCTCTGGTCTCAGCATAATGTTCTGTCACGCTGAATGGCTCTGATGACTGGGAGAACAGGTACTCCAAGCCGATCCGCTCGTCCCCCAGCAGGAACAGGAGGTTGGTAGTTCACCTCCTCCACCTCACCAAACAACTCCTGGCACCTTTGGTTGAGGCGATGTATCAGAGGAGACACGTACACCATGTGCTTCCTCCCCTTCTGACCTTTCACGCGGTCCGACTCCCTGTCAGCGTTCCATCGGGCCATGCCACTGAGGAGATAGACCTGGAAGGGGACGGCAGCACAGTGGGGCCCTGGGATCATCCTGGGCAGGAAGCAGTGGAAGCCCTCCAGGCTGTTGTTTCCTCTCACTGTGGTGTAATACGGCAGGCGCAAACCGTTACGGGTGGTGTGATGGGTGATGGTGTACATGTCTCTTCCTGGTGGATCTTGCATGCACTCGAGGTGTTTCTGCTGGTTCTGCCACACCCTGTCGATGGCTGCCGCGTCCTTGAACAGACTGACCTGGTTTTCGTCCATCCCCGCCGCTCCCTTGAGGATGTCGATGACGCTCTGCACACGGGCAAAGGTCTCCTGGGCTCCGACCGTGATCCTCCTGACATGATGCCGCAGATCGTATCTGCTGACGTGCAGTTCAATGATGTCAGCATCAGACAGGGAAATATAATGTGGGTGTCCTGCCCATATAGCCTGGATGAGCAGCGCCATGTCATCCTTGTTGTACGCGAACACAGCAGCCGAGAGCGCAGACATAAAGAGGGCGTACTTTGGATGGTGATTTGTTCTGAAGGCAGCGTCGAACTGGCAAATCCAGTGGAAAATGTCCAACCGCACAATCATGCCGCTCTGTGTCCAGTCATCAAACATCTGCTCCAAAGTGGTGACGCCGTACATGCGACAGCAGCCGCGGTATGTATTGGCAATTATCCTAAGCATTATAATTGTTTAATTATTGATCATGCTATTATATGTACAATACTGTTTTCATCTTTGTTTACATCTTCAACTTCAACTTCAATTTCAATGCAATGATACTCTCAAACGCCCTCAAAATCCACGATAAGAAAACACGTCACTATCATCATTGTAATATACTCAATAAATATAATATGCTGAATTTTGGACATCTGATCATGCACTCAAACATCTGCTTAATCTTCAAGATCATCCATAACGCTGCTCCTCTCCCCTTGAGGAACCTTATTACACTCAGCTCTGAAATAATGTCTCCAGCTACCAGGTCAACAAATCGGGGGGAGTGCAGAATCCCACAACGTAAGACCTCTTTTGGACAATCATCCTTCACCTTCATGGCAATAAAACAATGGAACAGCCTTCCAACAGAACTCACAACAACAACAAACTTTCTCCCGCCAAACAAAACAGTGGTTATTTGGACAGCAAAGTTGCACACACCTGTAAAATAGAGCTGTTGTGTGTGTGTGTGTGTGTGTGTGTGTGTGTGTGTGTGTGTGTGTGTGTGTGTGTGTGTGTGTGTGTGTGTGTGTGTGTGGGTGGGTGTGGGTGGGTGTGTGTGTGCGTGTGTGTGTGTGTGTGTGTGTGTGTGTGTGTGTGTGTGTGTGTGTGTGTGTGTGTGTGTGTGTGTGTGTGTGGGTGTGTGTGTGTGGGGATGCAGGGATGATTGGATTTTCTGTTTACCAGTGTTTTGTATCTCTTAACGTGTAATTTCCTTATTTTTAACTTTTTTCCTACTATGTTTCAGATTCTATTTTTCCTACTGTTTTAAGCTTGTATTTTACCTGCCCAGGGACTACGGGTGGAAAATAGCATTTCTGCTATAACCTGGTATGATGCATCTCTCCCTATTTTATAGGGTTAATGTTCTTGTACACTGTCCCTGTATTAAAAATAAAGAAATTCAAACCGTGCACCACACCAACTGTAATTGTGCAATAATCTCAATAATACTAATTACAACTGTGCAATAATTAATCTACAATACATACACTGCAGTATCTACAGTATACTCTTATTACCACTGTAACTAACTTTATCTGCAGGATGCACATACTATATACACTCACTTTACTTCGATTGACTGTTTGTTCAATTAAACATGTTCCCCTCGTAAGACTGTGTCAAAGTTACCTTCCTGGTGGAGTCGTATTTGAGGACTTTGCCAAACGTGGACATGATCTGTGTACGGTAGTCCTCAATGTTTTCCGCTTCAGAGAGGAGGAAGGCTTTCCTCAGCAGCCTTGGCGACGGCAGCACCCTTCTTGGTGGCGGTGGCTGAAACTGATGGCCCCCCAAGGTACCTGGAGGCAGAGTGAAGAAGAGAGAGGTTAATGTTGTCACTTATTTGATATGTACCTCTGCTTTTATTTTGATCTGCTGTGATCACAGGGCACCCCTGTAAAAGAGACTGACAGTTTGCGGTATAAATAAAGGATAATAATAATTGAAATGATCTAAATCTGACTGAGCATTGATTTCTACATAGACTAAACACTGGGAAAACATACAACTCAAATCTGACTTACTTAGGATCCCACCACGCTTGTTCATCTGGCAGAGGAATGTGGTATAGAGGTCTTTCCTCTGCAGATACTCTTCACAGTGGCTCTCCTGGACCTGCCTCCACACCTTAGCCATGGTGTTGCCCTGGGTGCGATCCCTCAGCAGGCCAATCACCTGCTTGTCAACGCCGCACCTGCAATTAAGCACAATGGGCCCTTTTCACAGCTGCCATTTTGTGTCTAAAAGGCAGGGTAAACACAAGTGCAACCAAAACCCACTAATTAGGGCCCCAGCACTGGAACACCTAAATGGACTGGAAGTTGGAAGCCCTAATTAAGGATTTGGTGCACCCTGTGTTACTTCCTGCCTTTTAGACACAAAATGGTGGCTGTAAAAAGGGTCTATCATGTGATGCCAGTGAAACTATGTTCTCTAGCACAACTGTTTATAATGCAAAATATTTAGTCGAGTTGAGTAAACTTTACAAACTGTAGTTTAACATAAAACAATGTGCGATACACACATAAATACAGTGAATATGTATTGTGAAATGAGGTAGACACTCACATTAGTGTTAAAACAGCAGGAAAGACTGCTTGGTGAGCTGGACTGAGCTGGTTTAGGATGGACGCATCCCACGCCAGGAAGCGGCCAATGGCATATTCCTCGGACTCCTTGGCAGCTTTCCTGCACGCGTTACAGGCCAGGACCTCCGTCAGCATGGAGTACCAGCCAAACATGTGGCAGATCTGTCTGACCGTTTTGGAGTAGCCGCAGCGGTACAGAAAAGCACTCTTGTCCACACGCGCAGGGCACTCGGACCTGGGGCATCGAAGGCTGTAGGCCCACACGCTTACTACCAGTCTCCACAGGAACAAGCTGCTGCGGAAGAAGCTGTCTGCTGTTGTTGGCACTAGTCCCCCTGTCACCACTCCAGGACGCTCAGGGGGATGAAACCACATCCGGTCATCCTTAAGGACCTTCCTTCTCCTGATGTTGCCGTGCTTGTCCTCGTACGTCATCTCCCTTTTGAAGAGCCCTCTTTCGGCATCCTCTTTCAGCCACTTGACATCCGCATGGGGGAGCCCATTTGGAGCAGACTCCCACATTTTGTGCCAGCCCTCAAATTTCACCTGGTCGTGTAACAAAGACAAAACCTTGATCTACCATTCACTCAGTGCTCTGACTGTGAAGCTGTTCTTGTGTTAAGCTGCACATCTTACCTCAGACTGAGCAGTTGCTGCTGCTGAGGGTGCAGTCCCTTCGCTCGGCTGTAGCGCTGCAGGTGTCACTTCACGTGTCCTCCTATGCTGACCAGCACGAGCTGATGGAGGAGCCTTAAAAAGATTGAGGTATTACTACAAATTGGATAAAAACAAATAAACACTGGACTAAAGTTCAGCGGACCGCACACTCCACAGACCTGCAAGACCGACTTTCAAGGTAGCATTTATTTGCAACAGATCAATCAGGAACAACGCGTTTCGCAGATGCTTCGTCAGGGTCATACTATTGTATTACCGTACTACAAACGTTTATGTCAATATAGGGCGGGGCGATATGGACAAAATCAAATATCACAATATTTCTGACAACATACCTCTATATTGTGATGATATCGTGGGGAGGGCTATAAGTGCTTTCACAACATATTTACACTATGAGAGTTTTGATAAATAATCATCAATAATGCCTATATAAAAACTGGGTAAAGGCAAATAATAGAACAGCGAGACCAGTCTGGTAAGTCAAAATCCTAGAGGATATCTAGTCTCATATCACAATATCGATGTAATATCAATGTATTGTCCAGTCCTATGTTAATAGGGTCGGTGTGATCTACGTACTCTTTTGTTTGAACATTTTTTAATGAGAATGGCGAATATCTGTACATTACAGTACTATTACAAATACGGTTACAGTATTATGTCAGACACCATCTCTTTTCTATAACAAACAAAAGACAAACATCAACACCATGTGACGGATAGGGGGACAAAAACAAAACAACAATAACAACGACAACTGAAAAACACACAAAAAACGTCAAGTGTACGATATATGGATTGATCGATACAACTATACTAGTAATAACAGTAATAATAACAGAGAAAGTAAGAATAAAGAAAATATTGTTACATAAAACCCCTATCCCTCACCCCACCCACCCCCAAAAAAAACATGGATCCAACAATATGACAGAGAGACTTAAAAAATAATAAAGTAGTGTTCAACATTATTTCGTGTTTCTTTCCAGGTACAGAATGAGAGGTTGCCAGATGGAGTCAAATAGATCTACTTGATCCTTTCTGATATATCTAATCCTCTCCACTTCAAGGGTACTGACAAGATCAGCAAGCCACATTTTCACGTTAGGACTGTCCTTACCCTTCCATAACATCAGTAAACATTTCTTTGCAGACATGAGGCAATAGTTAACAAATCGTCTGTGAGCTAATGAAAGATTATTTAAGTTCTCAGAAATATTAAAAATAATAGTTTGAGAGTCTGGTTCAATTGTTGAATCAAGAACTTGAGAGATAATATCGAAAACGTTACACCAATATGTTTTAATCTTAGGACATTGTATGTAGCTATGTGCAAGAGTGGCATTATCATCTTGACACTTATCGCATATAGGCTATCACTCCATTGTTCCTCTGTAATCTGGATATTCAGATCTCTTTCCCAATTCTCCTTAATCCGAGAAGTGTCCGCCCTGTCATCAAATAGTGTTGTGTAAAGGATAGATACAAGGTGAGAAGTATATGGTGAGAAGTTAACAATGGATCTAAGTACTGAATCAGCTAAGATGGAATGTATTTTTGAACATAGTGTCTTATCTGATAGTATCTAAATAGGTTTGACTTGGGCAGTTTAAATTTGTCGACTAGTTGTTGAAATGAAGCAAAGCTCCTATCAATGTATAGGTCTAATAAAGTCTTAATTCCAACATTTTCCCAAGTTTTAAAAGCCATGCCTATAGTGGAAGGGGCAAATAAAGGGTTACCATAGATTGGCATCAAGGGCGTTAAAGAGCTATCTACGTACTCTTACGGGTGACGGTGGAACAGAGTCTGTCTGCGGCTGCTGTGGAAGGTCTGGTTGAGCCTCTCTCTCTGGAGACGTCGTCAGGTCAGCATGACCTGAAAGAAAATGAGGACACAATCTTCTGTGTTAAAAAAAAAGAAAAATTAAAAATGCAATCCCAAAATGAGCTTCAACAATCCTCAGTGTTCTTTTGTAGCTTATTTGAAACAGTTTATATGAGGTTTATGTTGTAATTACATTAATTCAAGCCATCAATAAAAATAAAATGAATAAATAAATAAAATGGATATACCTAATCCTTCAAATGTGTCCAGAGCTTCAGCCAGCAGAATATCATCTGTACACATGCTGTCATCTTTGGACGCCGAGGAGATGGTGTTGGATACGTGACCGTGTATCACTCGAATCTAATCATTGACACCGATACGGAGGCTTTTATAACACTGCTTTATTCTCGTGCTCTCAGACACACTTGCTCTCCAGCATCGTCTCCTGCTAGTGACGTCATCAGTACACGACATCTCCCCTTTACTTAGGAATAAACTCCAAATCCTATTATTCAAAACATTTTTCTTTTCTTTAGAACATCTTTATCAATTTCTTTTACAGGATTTTTTTTTCTTTAGCTTGTCTCCTGAAACAGTGCATGAAACAATAAAGTGCACAAACATGACTGGCATTCCTCTTTTTTTTTTTTTTTTACATTGCCAGTTTTCCAAAACCAATGTCACTCTTTACTTAATGAAAGTCTGTCAGCCTCGGTGGCAGCTTGATCTGCCTGTGGGGTCTCTCATATCTGGGTGTGAGAGGCTCAGGTATGATCCCCTCAGTGTGAGTCTCTGTGCTGGACTCTCTAGTGTCGCTGTCTCGGTTCTGGTTCTCCTCATTCTCAGTCCATGTCATTTGTGTTTTATCAGTCGTTTGTGGAACCGGGTCCTCAGCATAGTACTTCTTGACAAACGTAGTGTTCCTGGAGTATGTAGCTCCACTTGGTGATCTGACAACCACATTATTACCGTCCCTACTAATTACCTTGTGTGGCGTCTTGTTGAATGTAGTAGAGAACTTGTCTGTCTTGTCTTGCTTCAGTAGAACCTGATCACCGACTGTCACATCCGAGTACTTTGCTCTGCTCCTGTTGTCTGAGTAGATCTTTGACTTGCCTTTTCGTTCAGCGTCTGTGTCTCTTGTCTCCAGATCTCTCTGTGGTGTTGTTATGTCAGGGAGCTTCCCTCTGATTTTCCTTTTGAACAGTAGCTCCGCTGGACTCTTTCCTGTTGTAGAGTGGTCAATAGACCTGTAGATTGTAACATATTTCCTTAGTTCCTTTTTCCAGTCTAGCCCTTGAGACTGGGCGATGCGTATCCTCTTCATCAGTGAAGCATTTTGTCTCTCCACTTCTCCGTTGGCTTGTGCCCATTTCGGTGTCGTTTTCACGTGTATTATTCCGTTGTCCTGACAGAATGTTTGGAACTGGGAGGACATGAACTGTGGGCCACAATCCGATCTGATCGTGATTGGGATGTCGACTGAAAATGTTCTCCAGACTGTCGATCACTTTGTCTGTGGTAGTTGATTGTAGAATCTCATATTCGTAATATCGGCTGTAGTAGTCTATAACTACCAAGATTGAATGTCCTGTTGGCAGTGGACCTAGTAAGTCAGTGGCAACATCTTGCCACGGCCCATCTGGTAACGCCGTTGGTCTTAGTGGTTCAGGTACATCGGGTCGTGCAACTATCTGGCAACCGTGACATGACTTTACATGCTTCTCTGCCGCCCTATCCATACCCGGCCACCATACTTTACTCCTGAGGTGTTGCTTTGTGCCTACTATGCCTAAATGTCCCTCATGGGCTAATGTTAAGGCTCTTGCTCTCAGTGTGTGTGGTAAAATGATGCGTGTTCCCCTCAACACTAACTGTCCAATCACACACAGTTCATATGCTATGGGTGCATATGCCTGGCACTTATCAAAACACCCGCTTTTTACAACCTTTCTAAGTTCACTCAGCTCCTCGTCGGCTGCTGAAGCCTCCTCCACTTCCCTAGTGGTCAGCGCTCTTGGTGTTGCGTTTGTGGCAACAAACCTCACATATTCCTCTGCTCCGTGCTCGTGAGTCTCCCTCATCGCACTTTTCCCGAGCAGGCGTGATAACGGGTCTGCAATATTATCTTTGCCTGGGATGTGAACTACTCTGAAATCATATGGTTGTAGCCTTAGCACCCACCGCTCTACACTGGCACTTGGTTTTGACGTGGGACTATAGATGGCTTCTAGAGCCTTGTGGTCCGTCACTAAGTCAAATCTTGTACCATATACGCAGTGATGGGCAAGCTACTTGGAAAATGTAGTAAGCTAAGCTATCAGTTACTCTCAATTAAATATAGCTAAACTACATTGAAGCTATCCCCAGAGAAATGTAGCAAGCTACGAGCAACATGGCAAAAGCAGCTTGCTACATCAAAGCTACTTTTTTCTCACATTGAATTAACTTCATGTAGAACAACTTTCAACCAAACAAATAGGCAGGTAAAAGAAAATATCATTTTGATTGTTTATTATATTATAAAACACACTGAAACTCTCACTGGCACAATATTCAAAAACAGACAATAAAACCTGAAAGTCTTCTTCATCACTGCCAGTGGCTCCCTCTGGCTCTGCCATCTTTCAAAGTTCGTTGCTGATGTGACTTCGCCAGCACATGACATATTTTGCCCTACCCTTAACCAATCGTCAGTCTTCATTGCCTAAACCCAACCCAGTCAGAGGCAGAGGAGTGCCGGGTCTTGCTGCAAGAGAGGCAAGGATGCTAAAAAGCAAGGATGAAACAACAACACTGTCTTGTTGTCCGTCATAATGGAACTGGAAGTGCTTTATTGGCTACACAGGCACACTTGACATATGCAATGTCTCCTCCTGTTTAATCCAAACCGCAGCAGAAATCTCCACTGCGTGCTTTGCTCATGGATTTTCTCTGGCGAGTAGCTTGTAGCTTTTGCGGGAAGCTACAAGCTACTTGGGTCTATAAATAGCTTAGCTACTGAAAAAGCTACTTGGTTCAAAAGTAGTGAAGCTACCACCAAGCTACTGAGAAATGTAGTTAAGCTATGTAGCTTCACTACTTGTAGCAAGCTACTGCCCAATATACGTATGGGTGTAGTCTCTCGCAGGCCCAGACTAACGCTAGAGCTTCTCGCTCGGTCTGTGAGTATCTACGCTCACAGTCTGTTAGGCTTCTGCTTACATAACATATCGGCACCATTTCTCCTTGCTGCTCTTGTACTAGAACAGCCCCTATACCAATTGGTCCTGCATCCGCTATGACTTTGGTTGGTGCGTTTTTGTCAAAATACGCTAGAGTGCCAGCTTCAGCTAGTTTTTCTTTTAGCACTTGAAACGCTTGTTCCTGCTCTTTCCCGAATTGAAATGGCGTATCTTTTCTTGTCAGCCTCCTTAGAGGTTCTGATACACTGGCAAACTGAGGTATAAATCGGCTACTGTAGCCAGCTAAACCTAGAAAGCTACGCACTTCTGATGCGTTCTCAGGCTCTCTCGCCTCAGCTACAGCTCTCACTCTTTCAGCAGTAGGGCCGATGCCCTTTTCTGTTAGTAGCATGCCCATGAATATCAGCTTGTCCATGTTAAACTGACATTTCTCTTCGTTCAGGGTCAGCCCACAACTCTCTAGTCTCTTCAGGACTGCATGGAGTCGTTGATCATGGGTCTCCTGGTCTGGTGCATGAACGATGATGTCATCAGAGATATTTTCCACCCCCTCGATGCCAGCTAGTGCTGTTGCGATCTCATGTTGATACTGCTCGCTAGCTGATGAAACTCCAAACAGAAGTCTCTTGTATCTGTAGATACCAGTGTGCACTACAAATGTGGTGATATCTCTCGATTCTGGTGTGAGCTCTAGTTGGTGGTAGCCCCACTTTAAGTCCAGTTTGCTGAAAGTGACTGATCCATTCATACCTTGCAACAGCTCGTCCACTGTGGGAATTGGATACCTCCCTCTGATGATGGCTGCGTTTGCTCTCCTCATGTCGAGGCACATCCGTATGTCGTCCTCCGATGCTTTTGGGGCGACTACAACAGGATTCACCCACGGTGTGGGTCCTTCCACTTTCTCTATAATGTCCATGTCTAGCAGCTGGTTTATTTTCTTCTCTACTGCTCCCCTTATGTGGAATGGCACACGTCTCAGTGGTTGTGCCACTGGTGGTACAGCCTCATCTATGTGCAGGCTTATCTGCTTAGTGTTTAGTTTACCAACCCCCTGAAACAGCTTGGGATACTGTATTTTTATTTCTGATTTAACATCTGTCACTGTGGCTATGTTTATACCCACTCTTAGCACACCTAGCTTGAGGGCAGTCTCCCTACCAAGTAGTGACTCTCCACGTCCCTGTATTACAGTGAACTGTGCCTCAGTGCTATGTTTTCCTACACTTATCTGGCACTTGAACACACCTTTTACTGGTAAAGGCACTTTGGAAGAATAGGGGTACAGGGGTTTGCTAGTTGCCTTTGTGGAAACACATTTGATCTTTTTCTTTTTTAGCATTTCCCATGTCTCCTCATCCACTATGTTGCTGGATGCCCCTGAGTCAATTAACATGATCAAATCCACTCCACCCACCTTAAATGTAACCCTCTCTGTGTTAGAGTCATTTCCAATTACAAAGGCAAAATCTGGATCTTGACTCTCTGCTTCAACACATCTCACTGCCTGCCTGCTGTTACTTTTTGACTTGCACATCTTAGCAAAGTGGTCTTTCCCATTACACTTTCTACATGCTTGTCCTCTTGCTGGGCAGGTTGGGTCTTTGGCGAAGTGATCCCCATGTCCACATCTGAAACATACTTTATCAGACTTCTCCTTTCCTCCCCCACGAAATTTGGGGTTTCTCCCTTGGAATTTTCCTTCCTTTTTGTAAACACGGTTTACAGTCTCTCCCCCTTCTGCGCTGGTGTTGTCGCTCACCTTCATCGCCGCCATCTGCGTCTCTATTCTCTCGCACTGTGCTGCAATCTCTAGCGCACGTGCCAACGTGAGTCTCGCTTCCTCCAACAACTTCCTCCGTACATAATCCGACGTGCATCTGCTCAGTACTGCATCCCGTATCTGGTTGTCACTGTCCGCAGCAAAAGCACAGTTTTTAGCAGCTTGGCGTAATCTTGTTACAAACTGCTGCACAGTCTCTCCCGGTTTCTGTGCTATCTGGTAGAAAGTTTGGCAGGCGAACGCAGTGTTTACTTGCGGTACGAAGTAGGCATTCAGTGCTGTGACCGCCGCACCATAATCCGCTGCCCCTCCTGTGTTCGGCAGGGTTGAGAAAACGTCTTGCACATCCGTACCTGCGTGATGTAACAGCAAAGCTCGTCTTCTCTGTTTCACCGGAGCTTCTGTGTCGTTCGACAGAATTAAACCTCTCCCGTCTGCATACAGCTCGAACGCCGTCAGCCACCTTGTCCAGCGTGGTCCCAACGTAGCAGGCTCGTGTAGCAGTCAAACTTCGGCATGGAGTTATCCATCTCTCTCGACGTAACTAACTCACTTTTCAGATTTAACTAGTGCAAATTGTTTACCTCGTCGCCATTGTTGGATACGTGACCGTGTATCACTCGAATCTAATCATTGACACCGATACGGAGGCTTTTATAACACTGCTTTATTCTCGTGCTCTCAGACACACTTGCTCTCCAGCATCGTCTCCTGCTAGTGACGTCATCAGTACACGACAGATGGAGGCGACACTCGCTGTGGGAGGGGACACTTCCATGCTGTCATCTTTGGACCCCGGGGAGCTAGATGTTACAGTCGCTGCGGGAGGGGCCACTTTCCGCTGCAATTCCTGAGAAGCAGTTCAAGTCTTGAGGTTTATCTTATGAACCGCCCCCTGCTTTTTACTTAAGGTAGCTTAACTTACCTCTGCCTCTTTGGTGAGAATATACAGCCTGAAGCGCTTGATCGACTTGGATGTGATGTCTTGCTCCTTCATGACAAGCCACTGTCTAACAGAGTAGAAAGCCTCCTGTGCCCTCTTGCGCTCGTGGTCATTTCCAGCCTGAGGATCGGCTTGAAGGCACTTGTGGAGGCTGTACCACGTCCACTGCCACATCTCCTGGAAGGTGAAGGACTTGAAGCGGCCCTGGCCATAAATGGCCCTGTCCACATTCATCTCCAGGTGGCAGGAGACTGGGGGGAATAGCTGCACATACCTGAGCAGGTAGTCTTTCACCCACCCATTTCCTTCCAGTTTCCTGTGTTGTTGGTGGCTTCTCTCCTTCACGTGCTGATCAAGTAGACTACAAAATATATTCATATACATTGAAGTAAATCAAAACAATATGTACAAGATTGGATTTGTTTGAGTGTAACATACTCACTATTTAGTGTACTTTTGCCACTGTATTTGATTAAGGTCAGGATCAGCTGGCCAAGCTCCGGGGCTGCAGTAGTGAACAACTGGCAATTCTTTTTAGCTGAAGAGTTAAGATATAACAAGAAAGCATGTAAGTTCTGCAGTGGGTTGGCATGCACAGGATAGGTCAGGTGTAAATCATGTTGGTCATGCTTCTATGATACTAATGCAGAGATATTACTGTCCTCACAAGCTGTCGTCTGATTCCTCCACCTGCAATCGTCAGATATTTGGGTCTGCTTTACCGACCGGCATGCCTTGGCCTCCTTTGATGCGTGCAGGACACATTGTTGCCTGGCCGGTGGCTGGCTTGTGTCATGGATGCACAGGCATCAGTGGATCCATCGCTGTCGCAGAAAAACATTAAACGCTCTGTTTTGGGACTTTAATCCTTGTTTGAACATCAAAAGTGCACAAGAGTTTTGTCAGTACAGACCGGTCACATCCTAGACACAACCTGACCACTGACTTCCATTACAGACTATATTAGTTAAGTCAAAAATGCAGTGTGTAATAGGTAGCCTACATATCATCATGCAGTGGGCTGATACTGTACATATACATGAATGTAATGACGTGCATAATCCATCTACCCCATGTGTGCATATTCACACGCACTCTCTCACACACTCTCACACACACACACACACACACACACACACACACACACACACACACACATCATGTAATGACACACTTGCAGGAGGTAGTGATGAGGACAGCAGAAATATTCCTGCCATACTAACGTTAACTCTAACCCCTGTTCACTGTACCTGTTACAGCCTAATTTATACTCTGTCTCTTGAAACCGTCGGCCGACAGATATGAGGTCTCGTCGACACTTTTTAAGTGTCGCTGAGCAGGGGAACTGCCCATTGGTCCGACCTCCAATTAGTCCGACCATTAGCGTTAAGGTTAGGGTTAGTGAGGTTGCAACAATGAGAGGTCGGAACAATGCTACGGCACCCTGAGCAGTGTCACCCGAGCAGCTACCGAGCAGCCTCCAGCTGCCTCTCTCTCCCGCAACCAGCACACAGCATAATTCTATCTCAGAGAAGAATGTCAAAAGACCATAAATGCAGCACCCTGAGCGACACTTTTCTTTGTTGTCAGGCGACAGTACCGTGTCAATCACTCGTTTCCTTACCTTTTCGACAGGGGCGGTTTTAGCATCAGAGCTTTGGGTGGGCTCAGCCCAGCCAAAGGTCATTGACCACTGAACCCCTAGGGGGGTTCGGGGGCATGCCCCCCCGGAAGAAAATTTTGTACAGTTTCAAGTAAAAATGGATCAAACTGGCGCACTTTGAGATCAAAATGAAGAGACTAGATCTATGAAGAACTACACACATCAATATCGCCGCTGTCGTTCCAGGACCTCGAATTTCCAAAACAGAAACTTTTCAGGAAGTAAAAAAAACCTGTTTGCTCTTAAACTACTGAACCAAATGTCGTCAAAGTTGGCACATGTCTTAATTATAGTTAGTTTCCCGCTGAATGTGTCATTACTTTATAAATATCTGACCTGGATAAGCTCAAATGATGTTGTTTATATTATCAGTCCGACTTGGAAGCGCTTTCTCATGGCCAGTCAAGCGGGAGGCAGCCGCATCCTCATGCACAAGCCCCCAAGCTCCAGGCCGCGGGGGCGCGCGCAGGAGCAGCAGGATTGCCCCTCGCCTCTCATGGCCGAATGGGGGCTTTCGCATGGGGTGAGAAATAGTCTGACATAACGTAACGTTAACGTTACTTTATTCTCGTCAGAAAGCACTCCGATTTGCATGTTAAAACAAGTTTGCAGCCTAGGAATAACTGGAAAACATTTGATTGATATATTAACGTCAGAGGAAGCCAGGATGAGTCAAAACGATATGAGAAATACACAGCGCGTCTGCCGTGTGTCTTTTCCGGGTTTATTGTCCTGCGTGGGGGGGTACACACGGAGGTAGGTGGGGGATTTCGAGGTTTGACTGACAGATTGAGGGCGAATGGCGTTACGAGATTTACTCACAAGCTCGTTTTAATGCTTTTCCATTGGTTGCATTTGTTAAAAACCACACAGAGATGTGAAGGGTGACCAATGGCATTGATTCATGACAAAAAGTAAGAAAGTGAAAAAAGTGACATTCGAGGTCCTGGCCCGACACCGACGATATCTTCTTTACCGTTCTGTGGTTTTACAGCGATGAAAAAATTATTGTTTCCCTATATATACTATATATATTCTGCAAACAGGTTACTATATGGTAGAATTATATTTGCATAAATAATACCAAAATCACTTCAGGGGAGTTTCAAATAAAGTAACATTTTGCTTTGTAGGCAAAACAAAAGTAAAATTAAATCAAAAGGGAACTTCCTAACTTATTGGCTGGAATAATATTCCGACAAGATAATAATATACTGGAAGAATCAAACGAGAGGCGGGAGGAGAAGGAGCCGGGGCTGTCAGCATGCAGAACGGACCGCGCATGATGAACGGCTGCCATGTTCCAGTCTACCTGCAGGGGAGGTACTGTGTCGCCCTGGTGGACACGGGGTGTACGGCAACGCTGGTGAACGCCAACATGATGCCCGAGGGAACGCTTCTGGAGCAGCCAGCGGCACAGCTGCTGAGGACAGTATCCGGTGAGTTGATGCCGATGAGGGGAAGGGGGTCCGTGATGATAACTGTGGGGGGACAGACAGTGAACTTTCCAGTATGGGTAGTAGAGACGGCGGGGCCCTGTATCTTGGGGGAGGACTACTTGACGCTAAACCAATGCACAGTAGACCTAGGGAAGAGCACACTGACATTCGCAGGGGGGCCAGTAGTCCAGATGGGTCACCCTCCCACCGCTCCAGGGGAGCAACCAAACGTCAATAACATCACTGTATACCGCGTCACAGTTGAGCACGGGCCCCACGCGGAGCCGCAGGGGAGACTGTGTTGGACATGGAGGCACTTGGCGAGAGGGTGTCGCAGCGGTCCCGGGGAACAGACCAGGTACACGGGACAACGACATGGACAGCAGGGAGCCTGCTGGGCATGCGGTGCGATTGGACACCTGGCCAGAGAGTGTCGAAAGGCTGTCGGAGACCGGGGGACAGCGGGAGAAGAGAGACGTGCAGGCGGCGGGCAGGTGAGACTGCTGGACGTGCCGTTCGCCTGAGCACTTAGCCAGAAACTGCACTGCGGGCCCCACGATTGCTGTGCGGAAAGCCGAGGTGGAGATCGAGGCCGGTTGTGTTCCCCCTGCTGTCCTGAACACGCCGCCCCCTGGGGGAGGGGGACAGGAGGACGAGCGAGTGCAAGACGAGGGGGACTGTTCAGATGTGGACCTGGAGGACGACGACATGACCATCATGGATGTCGACGTGGGTGAGTGGAAACGCAGGCAGGCGGAGGACGCAGAGATCGGTCCGGTGCTTGCGTGGGTGGCGGCTGGACGCCGGCCCGCCGTGGAGGAGACTCACATGTTTTCCGGTGCCACGAAAGGACTGTGGAACATGTTTTCCGACCTGCGGCTGGATGAAGACGGGCTGTTGGAGAGAACAGGGCACGGGTTTAAAGGGAGGCAGACGGTTGTGCCCAGATACTTGCGGGGGTTGGTTGTGCGGTGGGCGCACAGGGGCCGTACGGGGCATGACGAGCCTGAGAAGATGCTCCGCAATGTTCGTGCACTTTTCTACTGGGCCGGACACGAGGAGGACGTGTGGAGATACTACAGTGAGTGTGATGACTGTGGGGCACCGAGGGGGGTACCTAATGGAAAACTAGACATTACGGAGTACCTGATGAAAACTAGACATTATGGGGGGTGTAATAAGGAGAGACTGGTTGTGGGGAAATTGATGTGGTGATTGGAAAAATGTTATAGTGTTGGTGTGTTTTGGTACAGGGGGATATGTGGGGGTTGTGGGTGTCGCGTGGGCGCGACTTATTGTTGGGCGGGGAGTATGTAGCGATCCAGGTAATCCAGGTATTACGTGTAATGTGGTGTGCAATAGAAGTGTCTCGATTGCAGCTAGGAACTGATGTGTGGGAGTGTTACTGGGGAGGAACACTAGGCTGGGGGAACGCTTCCGGTGAGAGAGCATGCGTGGAGTCAGTCTCCGGTTACTGCCTAAGGAGAAGCAGCTAGCTAGCTATGGGTGTAGCAACCGCCTAGAGTTGTGATATGACTAACTGTGAATAAAGAACCCTGTACCAGCAAGAAGCCTCTGATTCCATAAATACCAGGAACGCTACAATATGTATAGTGAATTATTTAGGCCTGTTTAAACATTACAACAACAGACTCTGCTATGTGGACTATCATGTGTGATTTCAACTCTCCTTTTTTTTTAACCGAAATACAACGGTAAAGGCGAGTGGGAGCCATATTGCACAATGTTTAACGTGGCAGCGGACATGAATGGCTGGTCGAGAGAGGAAAGAGCCAGCCATCTTGTGATGTCCCTCGAGGGTGAAGCTATAACGTGCGTGGCGGTGATGGCCGATATAAAAGACTTGGATGCGGTGATGGCGGCCCTGCGGAGGCGCTTCGGCCAATGCGAAGAGAAAGGCATCGTGGTTGCGGAACTGTGTAACAGGCGTAGACGACCGGGGGAGTCGCTGCGGGCACTGGCAACAGACATTGAGATCCTCACCCGGCGCGTATACAGCCGGCTGCCGCCAGAGTCGCTGGATGAGTTGGCCAGAAACTACTTTATTCAGGCAATCGTGCCGTGAAGTCTAAGCGATCAGGTAATGCTGAAACGGCCAAAGACACTGGAGGTGGCGCTGGAGTTGGCGCTTGAAAGAGAGACAGTGGAGGGTTGGGCCGTGAGCAGCGGCACGGGGGGAGCCGCCCCCGTGGTGGGAAGGGCGGCGGAGAGCCCGCTGCAAGAAGAGCCAGCGTGGAAGATGGCGTTGGCGGAACAAGGCAACATGGTGAGAGAACTGTCCGAGTCGGTGCAGCAGTTAAAAGAACAACTGCTCCGAAGCGCGACCCTGCAGCCCACCCCACAAGACAATACCTGGCCCAGGGGGCCCGGGGCCATGCGCTGCTGGACCTGGGGACGCCCCGGACATCGGGCCAGAGAGTGCCGCGGAGGAGCGTGGAACCAGGGAAACGACACGGGGCCCGTCTAGAAGGGGCGAGATGGGTCCCCGATGTCATATTCCCCGTAGCCACGTCATCGCGGGAGGGAGCCCATCGACATCGACGGGGAGGTGGGGCTCCGCCTTCCCCCAAAGTAGACGACATCGCCGGGGCTGTCAGCATGCAGAACGGGCCGCGCATGATGAACGGCTGCCATGTTCCAGTCTACCTGCAGGGGAGGTACTGTGTCGCCCTGGTGGACACGGGGTGTACGGCAACGCTGGTGAACGCCAACATGATGCCCGAGGGAACGCTTCTGGAGCAGCCAGCGGCACAGCTGCTGAGGACAGTATCCGGTGAGTTGATGCCGATGAGGGGAAGGGGGTCCGTGATGATAACTGTGGGGGGACAGACAGTGAACTTTCCAGTATGGGTAGTAGAGATGGCGGGGCCCTGTATCTTGGGGGAGGACTACTTGACGCTAAACCAATGCACAGTAGACCTAGGGAAGAGCACACTGACGTTCGCAGGGGGGCCAGTAGTCCAGATGGGTCACCCTCCCACCGCTCCAGGGGAGCAACCAAACGTCAATAACATCACTGTATACCGCGTCACAGTTGAGCACGGGCCCCACGCGGAGCCGCAGGGGAGACTGTGTTGGACATGGAGGCACTTGGCGAGAGGGTGTCGCAGCGGTCCCGGGGAACAGACCAGGTACACGGGACAACGACATGGACAGCAGGGAGCCTGCTGGGCATGCGGTGCGATTGGACACCTGGCCAGAGAGTGTCGAAAGGCTGTCGGAGACCGGGGGACAGCGGGAGAAGAGAGACGTGCAGGCGGCGGGCAGGTGAGACTCTGCTGGACGTGCCGTTCGCCTGAGCACTTAGCCAGAAACTGCACTGCGGGCCCCACGATTGCTGTGCGGAAAGCCGAGGTGGAGATCGAGGCCGGTTGTGTTCCCCCTGCTGTCCTGAACACGCCGCCCCCTGGGGGAGGGGGACGGGAGGACGAGCGAGTGCAAGACGAGGGGGACTGTTCAGATGTGGACCTGGAGGACGACGACATGACCATCATGGATGTCGACGTGGGTGAGTGGAAACGCAGGCAGGCGGAGGACGCAGAGATCGGTCCGGTGCTTGCGTGGGTGGCGGCTGGACGCCGGCCCGCCGTGGAGGAGACTCACATGTTTTCCGGTGCCACGAAAGGACTGTGGAACATGTTTTCCGACCTGTGGCTGGATGAAGACGGGCTGTTGGAGAGAACAGGGCACGGGTTTAAAGGGAGGCAGACGGTTGTGCCCAGATACTTGCGGGGGTTGGTTGTGCGGTGGGCGCACAGGGGCCGTACGGGCATGACGAGCCTGAGAAGATGCTCCGCAATGTTCGTGCACTTTTCTACTGGGCCGGACACGAGGAGGACGTGTGGAGATACTACAGTGAGTGTGATGACTGTGGGGCACCGAGGGGGGTACCTAATGGAAAACTAGACATTACGGAGTACCTGATGAAAACTAGACATTATGGGGGGTGTAATAAGGAGAGACTGGTTGTGGGGAAATTGATGTGGTGATTGGAAAAATGTTATAGTGTTGGTGTGTTTTGGTACAGGGGGATATGTGGGGGTTGTGGGTGTCACGTGGGCGCGACTTATTGTTGGGCGGGGAGTATGTAGCGATCCAGGTAATCCAGGTATTACGTGTAATGTGGTGTGCAATAGAAGTGTCTCGATTGCAGCTAGGAACTGATGTGTGGGAGTGTTACTGGGGAGGAACACTAGGCTGGGGGAACGCTTCCGGTGAGAGAGCATGCGTGGAGTCAGTCTCCGGTTACTGCCTAAGGAGAAGCAGCTAGCTAGCTATGGGTGTAGCAACCGCCTAGAGTTGTGATATGACTAACTGTGAATAAAGAACCCTGTACCAGCAAGAAGCCTCTGATTCCATAAATACCAGGAACGCTACAATATGTATAGTGAATTATTTAGGCCTGTTTAAACATTACAACAACAGACTCTCCTATGTGGACTATCATGTGTGATTTCAACTCTCCTTTTTGACCAAAACATTTACCACACACTGAACAATTAAATTGTTTCTCTCCTGTGTGAACTATTATGAATAACCGCGGTAGGCTACATTGTATGCTTTGGTGCGATGTAGGATTTTGTCTTTCAATAATAATATCCTCATTGCAGCCTTGCTGTAGTTGTTGGTTTTGTTGCGGTTATTTGACTTTCTGACCGTGCACCCGCCTCAATGCTTATTATGAGGCCAGAATAACAGATGCTGCCCTTGGCCATTGGGAAGGCTAACCATTTACTTTTGGCTTTATTGATTGTGTATGATTCAACTTTGTATCTATGATTTTATATTATTGCATGTTTTTGTAGATTGTTGGGACTTCACTGGCCTGGAACAAACTGCTGGACTGGGGGGAATGAATAGCTGTGCCAAAAAAAGAAGAAGCTAGGCCTATGTGCTGTAGCCTATTGTATTTTTAATTTTACATTTTTTATATTTTTCATTTGCAGGTTAAACTGTCAGCTGAGCTCTGTTATTGAAGCTTTGGCTAAAGCCCTGAATTTTACAATGATGTTTTGAAATAAATATGTTTAAAAATCGTTTGTGTGTTAAAAGCTTGTGTTACGTTTTCATTAGCGTTAATATATTACAGTAATTTATTTTCAATGTCATTGTCCGCTATCAAGAGCAATTTGGTTAGGCCTAGTAAAATCGCTGGGCTGGGTGCAGTGTTTGTGGTGTGGGAAATGTGTTAAAAGCTTGTATTACGTTTTCATTAGCGTTAATACACTAAGGAAGGTATGTGACCATCATTCATTTGAATGTCCGCTATCAAAAGCAATTCAGTTGGTTCATGAAATCGCTGGGCTGTGTGCTGTGCAGTGGTTGTGGTGTGGGAGATTCGAGCTGTCAAAAGAAGACAAAAGACTTGCTCCTGGCCAATCCCGGCGCTTGACTGCTGCGTAGGCGGGCACAGGGTGTGGTTTTGGCTTAACCTATGTGGGTGTATGGACAGACAGCCGAGCAGCAGCAGCGCCATCAGAAGCTACGTGTTTATAGCACACAGCACTGATTAAAACCACAGGTCTAAAACACTGCATTGGAACAATTTAGAAGCAATTTATGAGAGAGACTGTTGTTTATGTTACCCTAACGACATAACGTCAGCACAGATGTGTTTCCTTGTTGGAAATTATGCAATCGTGTGCTTCTGCAGCAATCGGATTTTGATTGACAGCAGCTGCATGTCTTCCAGGAACGCCGTTCAGGCACAGAATTTCTTAACGGAACTGAGTTCCGGACGGTTCCGGCCCACTTTCACCAGTGTGTGTGACCTGTGTGAAGTGATGTGGGATTAGGCAGATAGATGGAGCGCCTGCGCAACCGCGGTTCTAGAAACTTTTCGGGTGGGCTGAACCCCCCTAAATTTTTGTCTCAGCCCACCCTAAGAACATAGAGGGGGGGGGGGGGGAAACACGCACACAGCGCATTGAGTGTAGTCAGAAACTGCTACTAATGACCACCATGGATTTGGAGGGGGGGGGAGGGGGGGGGGGGGATAAGTTTTTTTTGCCTCTATTTTTTTGGGTGGGCTGAGACTATTTTTGGGTGGGCTTTAGCCCACCCAAAAAAGGCCTAGAACCGCCCCTGCTTTTCGATATCCGCACTCCTCCATCCTCCATCCTTTGAAGGTATCAAACACCGCGAGGGGCGGGGCCTGGGGGAACTGTAGAATCTATCCAATGGGCGCCTTGGAACTGACCGTAGACTGTAGAATCTAAACCAACGGGCGGAGGGCGACTGTAGAAACTGTAGGATCTGGGCCAATGGGCTGGCCGGAATTTTCTACATTCTACAGTCCTGTGCACTCTGCTCGGTTTGACGTCTCATCCTCCCCCTACCTCATCCTTTCTATCCCGCCTTATTCCCACATACCCCTTTATTATAAAATCTAGGTTTGGTTTTAACCATGACTCCTGTATGCAAACCAGGTCTGGTTTCTCCCTCCTACTGTAAATGAACTGCTTAAAATCCTGCCCATTCGCAATCAGACTTCTTGCATTCCACTGGAGGATTAAAATTGTGACTATCATCCAATACATTGCGATTCTGCACTTGCACTCAACTCACCCCTGACTTCTTCCCATCCCACCCCTCTCACATCCAGATGACGGACAGCTGCCATAATCACAAGTGTAATCCTTTCTGTTTTAGATGTTGCATTTATCGTCGCATTTAGCACTCCTGCTATGAACGTCACCAGTTTCTTTCTCTCTTCCTCCATCTTCCTTTCCACTTTCTGCATAATACCCCCCCCCCCCCCCCCCCACACAGTTACAGCACTTGGTCCCACTCCATCCCCACACTTTCCATAATCATGCTCCCCACCACATCTCGCACATCTTTTCTTCCCTTTGCACACCATAGCCATATGCCCAAATCCCTGACAGTTAAAGCACCTACGTAATTGGCTTTGGAATGAATTCCCTAACACTGTAGACCTACCTCATGAATCCAAAATATATCTCATTTGGTAGAACCTTGACATCAAACTCAATCAAAATAGTTTCAGTCTCTATTTTATCAGCTCCCCTTGTCATTCTTTTAGCATTCTTGACTGACCTATTCTCCTTACTCACTTGTTCCACCAGCTCCTTCATACTAACTGTAATAGGTATTCCAGAAATAACCCCCTTACACCCACCGTCCCTCTTCTCCCCCACTCTTACTACTCTAGCTACTTTGATTTTTACCACAGTCTTCATTAGCATTGCCTTCCCCACATCACCTTCACTACAACACCCTATAAGCAAATTTCCATCCCCCAAAACGTTTGCATACTTCACCTCTCCAACCTGTCCTTTAATGGCATTTGTTAACTTCATCGGCTCAACCTTCTTTACACCCCCCTCTTCCACAAATCTCACCACTACATTTATCACTCTCTCCTTCGGCTGCTGAGGTTCATCCTCATCACCCCCCTCACTCTCTGTTGCACTCGAACTATCTCCAGAATCATTTTTTCTTTTATTCTGCTGATTTCCCTTCCCTATTCCTCTCCCCCCACCCTTACTACACCCTTTCCCCCTCTCTCCTTCCACAATCCCCTCCATACCTTCTCCTGTCATCCCGTCGCAGACTGCAAAGAATACGGCAAGAATACCGTTCCGGGCCTATACAGGCCGTCGGTCGATATTCCTACCGATATTCCCTACAAATCTACCACTAAACAGTCCCAACGTCGGCAGCACCACAGTCAAATATTGTTATTCAGTCAAACTTTATCCAAAAAACAGTGAAGCACAACCAGATTTTCAAACTTTCAGCAACTCTCCCGCCAACACTACTTCCTCCTTCCGTCCTCTATGAAACGCTCCTTGAGAACAAACTGCCTCCAACCAAATAAACCATGATTATTATCGGCTCCTAATTTATCGGAAAAAGGCCATTATCGGAATAATAAATAATAACGCAAAATGGCCATATCGGCCGATAATTTATCGGTCCGATAATTATCGTGCATCCCTAATTATCTCAATAAATAATTACAAATATTTGACATTTAAATCTATACTTACTGAGGAGACATCACACACAGGCAGAGAGGACAGCAGAGAAGATCACTGGCAGGTCAGCTAGGTGGGCACAGCACAGGGTCATGGACTTCTGTATTCTATGTTTGAACAATCTGGAGAGACATGTGAAGAGAGGCAGGAGAAGAGAAGAGAAAAGAAGAGAATGGGAGATGTCATTGACATGAGGAGAGATAACATCCATTGTCTCAATAAATAATTACAAACATTTGACATTTAAATCTATACTTACTGAGGAGACATCACACACAGGCAGAGAGGACAGCAGAGAAGATCACTGGCAGAGGTCAGTAATAGAGGTCACCTACAGTGAAAGGCAATAAAAAAACAATGTAGAGTGCTACACAACACACCGTTATGCTATTATGCTATGTGATAACTAGTCACTTAAATCAACAAACAAAAACATGTATACTCACCAGTCACAGCAGAACGATCCGATCCGTCTGCTGTCATGGTTCACAGCAAAGCGGTCAATCACACTGTCAATGTCCAATGCTTTGGTTCTTGTGGAACTGATAGCCAGCAGGGCCAGGTTACTGGTTCTAGCGTCCCCGCTCCTGTTCCTCAGATAGGTCTTTAGCCGGCGTAGGCATGAAAAGCTCCGCTCACATGCAGCTGAGGTGACAGGTAACGTCAAAGAGATGCACACCAGTTTGAACAAGTCGGGGAAAGCATCCTTGTATGGCCTTAATAATACAAGTGTGTCACAGGTAGTGTTGACGGACGGTATTCCCACTCCGTTTTTTTCTTTCAAGAAGACGATTTGCCTGGTGAAGTTCAGCAGACAGGTTTTCATCAGTTACCCCATAATGGTGAGCCATTGGTCAAATCTTGCCTTTGTCGAGAAATGACTCGTGCTTGGGGTTGAGAGCAGTTGCTCCTTTCAGAATGTGACATGAGTCTGGTGAAAAGCGTCTGTTTATTTCATTATTCAGTCTATCGATCACTTGATAATAACAGTGTTCCCGATAGTCGTCTGGTGTTACCAGATGCTGTCTGGATCCTGTTCTGCTGTCCACAACAAAATCCTGCAGATGATGAGCTAACCTCACCTGTGCAGGCCGTGCGTGATACATTTACGATACAACCGATGCACACTGATCTTTGGCACTTTCCCAGATTTGACTCCATGCGGCGGCATTGCGTTTAGCCTTAAGATCATCACATACGGAAGCAACCAGATCATTGGCAGATGCCAACTCCAAATCACTGGCCTGTAGGTGATCAGAGAGTGTTTTTGTGATACCGAAGAGGACTTCAAGCATAGTGACATACAGAACAAACTTTGGTAACGCTTTAGAATACAGCCCGCAAATAAGCATGTAGTTAGAGTATAACAACAGGGTTTAGGGCTGTAGTTATAGTCTAACTACGGGGTTTAAGGAGTGAATTATAAGATCTGTACTTATAGTCTAACTACGGGGTTTAAGGAGTGTAGTTATAGTATAACAACGGGGTTTAAGGAGTGTAGTTATGGTATAACAACGGGGTTTAAGGAGTGTAGTTATAGTCTAACAACGGGGTTTAACTCATTCACCGCCAAAGACGTCTTTGACGTGTTATCAGAAATAGCCATCCACGCCAAAGACGTGTTTGACGTGTTTTTGTTTTTATTAGTGCAGCGCTTAGTTCAAACACTTCCCCGGCCTGTGACACAGACACAGGTCCCTAACCTCAAAGTCAAGCCGACAGCACGTTATCAAACACATACCGCAGCTGTTGTTTGAAATAAGGAAGAAGGAGGAAAGGAGGAAAAACAGAGAAATGCGCTTCCTTGTAGAGAGGAGAAACGCCATTGAAACGCCCCTCGGCGGGCTGCACTGCTCGCCTTGCTGCAGCCTGCAGCAAGGCGAGCAGTGCAGGGCGAACCTGGATTGCCTAGTCAAACCCGTGACGAACATGATCGATCCGGTTCCAGCAGCGCCTGGTCCCAAAGCCAAGCCGGACCTGTTCCTGTGTCGTGTCGCAGCATTCGTCCCAGCCC
>NW_028152195.1:102500-240000 GCF_964638095.1 Poromitra crassiceps
GAGTGTAGTTAGAGTATAACAACGGGGTTTAAGGAGTCTAGTTAGAGTATAACAACGGGGTTTAAGGAGTCTAGTTAGAGTATAACAACGGGGTTTAAGGAGTCTAGTTAGAGTATAACAACGGGGTTTAAGGAGTGTAGTTAGAGTATAACAACGGGGTTTAAGGAGTCTAGTTAGAGTATAACAACGGGGTGTAAGGAGTCTAGTTAGAGTATAACAACGGGGTTTAAGGAGTCTAGTTAGAGTATAACAATGGGGTTTAAGGAGTGAAAAAATACTTTAACTAGAGGGTAACAAGATCTGTACTTATAGTCTAACTACGGGGTCGCGGGCTGTATTATGAAGCAGGAGACAAATGTTTGTACTTATAGGCTAATTACAGGGTACCACACCCTCTAGTTAAAGTATTTTTTCACTCCTTAAACCCCGTTGTTATACTCTAACTAGACTCCTTAAACCCCGTTGTTATACTCTAACTAGACTCCTTAAACCCCGTTGTTATACTCTAACTACACTCCTTAAACCCCGTTGTTATACTCTAACTACACTCCTTAAACCCCGTTGTTATACTCTAACTAGAATCCTTAAACCCCGTTGTTATACTCTAACTAGACTCCTTAAACCCCGTTGTTATACTCTAACTAGACTCCTTAAACCCCGTTGTTATACTCTAACTAGACTCCTTAAACCCCGTTGTTATACTCTAACTAGACTCCTTAAACCCCGTTGTTATACTCTAACTAGACTCCTTAAACCCCGTTGTTATACTCTAACTAGACTCCTTAAACCCCGTTGTTATACTCTAACTACACTCCTTAAACCCCGTTGTTATACTCTAACTACACTCCTTAAACCCTGTTGTTATACTCTAACTACACTCCTTAAACCCCGTTGTTAGACTATAACTACACTCCTTAAACCCCGTTGTTATACTCTAACTAGACTCCTTAAACCCCGTTGTTATACTCTAGACTCCTTAAACCCTGTTGTTATACTCTAACTACACTCCTTAAACCCCGTTGTTATACTCTAACTAGACTCCTTAAACCCCGTTGTTATACTCTAACTACACTCCTTAAACCCCGTAGTTACCCTGTAAGTACAGTGTGGTACCCCGTAATTAGCCTATAAGTACAAACATTTGTCCCCTGCTTCATAATACAGCCCGCGACCCCGTAGTTAGACTATAAGTACAGATCTTGTTACCCTCTAGTTAAAGTATTTTTTCACTCCTTAAACCCCGTTGTTATACTCTAACTACACTCCTTAAACCCCGTTGTTATACTCTAACTAGACTCCTTAAACCCGTTGTTATACTCTAACTACACTCCTTAAACCCCGTTGTTATACTCTAACTACACCCATAAACCCCGTTGTTATACTCTAACTAGACTCCTTAAACCCCGTTGTTATACTCTAACTACACTCCTTAAACCCCGTTGTTATACTCTAACTACACTCCTTAAACCCTGTTGTTATACCATAACTACACTCCTTAAACCCCGTTGTTATACCATAACTACACTCCTTAAACCCCGTAGTTAGACTATAAGTACAGATCTTATAATTCACTCCTTAAACCCCATAGTTAGACTATAACTACAGCCCTAAACCCCGTTGTTATACTCTAACTACATGCTTATTTGCGGGCTGTATTCTAAAGCGTTACCCAAACTTTCCATCAAGTAAGCCCATCAGTGACCTTGCGTCTGTCGCCCGACGAGCGTTTGACTGGTCGCATGTATCAGTGAGAGTGGCACAGATAGCAGGGAGAGTTTTCTTTATTGCTACCAATGCTGGCAGTTCCATCTTGTGTCAGACAATCTTTTTAATTCCACTAGCTTTTTGGTAGGCTGGAGCTCCCTCTGCTTCTTCACAAACATGTCATGAATGACTGATCCAGAAAAAAAATTGTACAGCTGCTGCACGGTTGCAAAACATCCTCCGATTGGTTTCACGTTATCCACACAATCAACAAGAACCAAGTTCAACCTGTGGGCATAGCAATGGATGTAAAGCGCTTGTGGCACTTCTTGCCTAAATCTTTCCTGGACACCGCTGTAAAGGTAAAGGTAAAGTCCCACTGATTGTCACACAATGTGTGAAATTTGTTCTCTGCATTTGACCCATCCCCTGGGGGAGCGGTGAGCAGCAGCGTGCGCCGCGCTCGGGAATCATATGGTGATCTAACCCCCCAATTCCAACCCTGTTGATCCCAGACATTACAGATGCCCCATCATAGCACTGGGCGATGCATGCATTTTTGTCCATGTTACACTTTACTAATGTCTCTTTAACTGACACCAGCAATGACTGTGCATCTAAACCATCTGCCACTGTAAAAGCAAGGAATTCTTCATGAATCTCATCATTGTTTAGGTAGCGCACAACTACAGACATCTGCTCTTTTTTGCTTATGTCCTTTTCTCGTCCAAAAATTACCACGGTTGGTGCTCTGCTCATCTTCTCTGTGTCCTCTCTGAGCTACTGTTTGACAAGCTGTAAATTGCAGTGACTCAATTACAGCACGCATGTACACTCTGTTTTCCTGTACAGTCTTGGAATGGCCATCATTCAGCTTTGTTAATATGCTTGACCCACTTTTCACCTGTATCTTATATTCTGCCCATGCTTCCATAGCTTGCTTATGGGGAATACTCACATTGTGTTGATCCAGACATTTAGCAGCTTTTTTTCCAATTTCTAAAACCTGCATTTATGAAGCTTTTTTCCACAGGACAGTTACAGAAATGCCTACATGCATAACAGAACGCTGCATCTGCTGTCACCGAGTACTCCAGCCAGTTGTACTGTTTGCGTGAAAAACCTCTTTACTGAGAATGTTTTCCAAATTACCACCAGATGAATTCTGGCTTATATCCGCGGGGCCAGTGGTGGTTTTAGCTTGTGTAGACAGTAGTGGTGGGTCCCTCTCTCGTTCAGGTCCGCCTGCTGCCGCCGCTGCCGTGATGTCATCTTCCTCTTCCTCCTCGGAGTTTTCTACTTCTAATAATATATAAATATAACTTTCGGCGTCACTAGATGGCCTCGCCTGGCTTGCACTCACCACATTGCTTGCTCTTTCCATCTGCCAGTGCCGTCCGCGCATAGTGCTCATGTTCCGAGCTCCTCTTCCTCCTCAGACCTCGTCCCGGTTGCCCACATGTCTGACTCCACCATTGTCTGCATTTTTCTCACGACCGCCATCGTCCTCCATCCTCTGTCGTTTTAGAGGAACTAAAAAACGTTTCATTGTCAGCGTCACTAGTTATCTTCGTCTTCGTTGTCATTTGTTTCGCGAAAAAGTTACCCCCTCTTTAGCCCCCCCCCAATTGGGTGGAGCCACCACTGGTCCCTCCCCGCCGCTAGCTTATTGCGTAATATATTTGGCACGTGAGGTAATCTCGTGTATTACGTGAGGTCACGTGTAATCACGTGAGGTAATCACGTGAGGTAATCTTCCATTATTCAGCAAAAAACAACAACACTTACTTAGCAACCTCATTCGACTTCGTCTCGTCTATAGGAAAACTGAGCTGGTTTTCATTTACCAAGAGTTAGTATGTTTGGCTCTTTGCGGAGTTCGGTAAGTATGTTGTGTAAGTTTACAGCTTGTGTAAGTTTACTACTTCCGGATAGAGAGAGAGAGAAAGAGAGAGAGTCTTATTTATGTCTCTGCAGTCTCTGCTCATGTTTGAATGGCAGCCATGGCTTCTAGCCTGCCCGCAGCATGATTGTGTGTAGTGACCGCATGCATTTCAACCAGAGAGACACATTTCTAGAATGACAATGATTTATTAGATGATTAGATACATGAGCCTGTAGGCACATAATAGATATATTTTTGGCGATTAGACTCCAACATTAACTTGGCCTCAAGGATGAACTGATTACATTTTGGTGGTCAAAGTTCAAGGTCACTGTGCCCTCACGAACGCCATTCCCAAGAATGAACTAATGGCGGAGGCATAAATCCGCGCTGCAGTCATTCTAGTTTTATGTTATTATTCCTCTTGTTCTAGAACCACACACAAACAAGGCAAAGTCATACAGCTTTGTTCACTGTGCTGCACTACGATAATACATCTGTGGAAGGAAGATCCAATGGTCTGATTCTTGTGTCCTGACCGACACCCAGGGGCGAACGCCATTTCCCATGAAAATCATACAGTCCTTCTGAATCCTTCACTACACCTGTACTTTGCTCTGCTTCCTTTTGATGGTAATTCAGTTGGCCTCGGCCAAATGGTTTCTTCCTCCAGGTGTTGAGAGGCATTTGGAAAGTGAAAGCAGTTCAAAGACCAAAGTTCTACAGAAACATCATGGCCAGAAAGCAGGTTAGTGCATCTTATTCATACTGTCAATCAGTCAGGTCATTGTATAACAGCCTTTATAAAACGGCTCTCTCAAATCAAGCAATCTGATTGGTTCACAGCCATTGTATAATTCCAGTAACCGAGTTCAATAACCCATGGCCATGTTGTTGTCGATCTTCGCTTATAACTTTACTAATACTTCGCAGAAAATGATGTTTTGTACAAGAATAGACGCGGGCTAATGTCTTAACCCCTCTCTCGCGCGCCCTCACTCTTAACCCCGCATTTCTAAATAAGACGTAACGTTACTTGGTGTCGGCATACGGCTCTGGTGTCGGGCTTTGCAAAAAGCTCTCAGCAAGCGCCAGGATTGGCCAATGTCGACTTCAGTCTCCAGAACGATCCAATCAAATCACCCGCACGTCTATCTTCTTGCTAGAGGTCCCGCCTTACAGTACTGCAACTGACTCTATCAGAATACCATGCCAGTCGGACTTATAGTATTATTATTATTATATTATTATACTTGGAAACCGTTTTATAAAAGCAATATAGCACTCGAGCTGCGTGGTGTTGTGGAATATATCCCGCTGATAAGCTGTTATCCCACTCGGCCTGCGGCCTCGTGGGATAACAGCTTATCAGCGGGATATATTCTCCACAACACACTTGCTCTCATGCTATATTGCTTAATTATTATGCCTCCGCTGGCGATAGGATCCGGTTTGTCCGTACGATGTTCGTTAACGCAATATCTGAGGAACGCCTTGAGGGAATTTAATCAAATTTGCCTCAAACATCGACTTAGACTCAAGGATGATCTGATTAGATTTTGGTGGTCAAAGGTCAAAGGTCAAGGTCAGTGTGACCTCTCGAACGGCATTTTCAAGCTTGTTAACGCGATATCTCAGGAATGCCTTGACGGAATTTCATCAAATTTGCCTCAAACATCACTTGGACTCAAGGATGAACTGATTCGATTTTGGTGGTCAAAGTTCAAGGTTACTGTGACATCACAACTGCTCGTTTCATGCTCGTTAACGTGATATCTCAGGAACGCTATGACGGAATTGAATCAAATTTGCCTCAAACCTCCACTTGCACTCAAGGATAAACTGATTAGACTTTGATGGTTAAAGGTCAAAGTTCAATGTCACTGTGACCTCACAGTGCAAAAAGTAGACAGGGACCCGCACATCCAAACTATGCCACACTGGGCCTGGGTGCTGGATCAAAAGGTTACTTATGTAGGGAATGACAAATGAGGAAGGTAAAAGTTGATCCAGCATGTCGCTGGCATCATTTATTCCAGATCCCTAACTATGTACATACATGTTACAGCGGTGCCATGGCACGAGTCCGATACCTCACGAGTCCGACACCTCACGAGTCCGAAAAAAGAGGCTAACTTCCCACAGACCCTAACCCAAAACCTAACCTCTCCCACCCCCACGCCTAAACCTAACCTCCCCCAGACCCTAACCCAAAACCTAACCTCTCCCACCCCCACGCCTAAACCTAACCTCCCCCAGACCCTAACCCAAAACCTAACCTCTCCCACCCCCACGCCTAAACCTAACCTCCCCCAGACCCTAACCCAAAACCATGAGGTGTCGGACTCGTGAGGTATCGGACTCGTGAGGTATCGGACTAGGGGGCAGTCCCCGTTACAGCACGTTGGTAGCTATAGCTAACAGAGTGATAAGCTAGCTAGTAGCTGCAGGCTGTGTGGAGTGGTCTAGTTGCCTCCTGTGCTAGGAGACGTAGGCCCAATTCCAATTCGCCCCCTTACTGACTCAAGCCCTTAGAGGCGCGTTCACGTGAAGGGAGTGAGGGTTTAGGGATGTCCCACGGTGAAATCGCAAAGTGAACGAGGGCTCAGAGTGAGCCCTTTCTGCCCCCTTACCGTAAGGGAGCAGCTATGGCCACTTAGGCAAAGGGAATTGCCCACAATGCATAGCGTTGTGAGGTATAAAACGGGGAAGGCTGCAAATATCATTCAAAAAAATAAAAGAACACACGCGTGAAACGAACGCGGTGTTTGCGAGTGCGCTGGAATGCCTTAATTGACAATGAAACATTACATTAATAGGGATTTCAGATTAGACAAAAATATTATATCAGAGGAATGCAAGTAGTTATTTTACACAATCCTAGAATAATCATCAATCATTTCTATTACAATTGCAATCACAACTTTTTTGATGAATGAGAAATAGTTTTACCGAATCTGTATTGTACAGTATTGACATTGTGTATAATGTCATTATTATGCTTATTTTAATTATAATTCCACATGTTGCAGATTTTGCAGTAGGCTACATTTATTTTTAAATGACCTGTTGTCCACTCTGTAGAGCTAGAGCCTGGATGAGAACACTCATCAGGGAGTCTATCCCTCAAACACTTTAGGCGTCTTGACAATAAACAATATATAGCGAGCCCCAAACCTGCCAGAGTCAACATCATCTTGTCAAGTGCAAAGGGCTCTGCTGTCCCAATCCTCTTATTTATCCAATGTGGATCCCTTCCACACTTGATGACTCAACCACTTTCAGATGGCGGCCATTAGAGGGACTGAGGGTTCAGGGCGGGCTTGAGTGTTTAGGGGGCGGATTGGAATTGGCCCGTAGACTGAAGAACAAGAGACATTGATCAGCTTAAATAGCCCCAGCTGCTCAATCCACCAGAGTCACATGACTGCACTTGAGGTTTCTGTCCCAAGCCTGCTAGATCACTAGCAGACTATGTTGTGGTCACCACAAAAAAGAATGATCCGCACACCAAAACGAGCTCCCAAGCTCGTTAGGAGCTCGTTTTGGTCTGCGGATCATTCTTTTTTCACTGTGACCTCACACACACAATTTCCAAGCTCTGTAACGCAACATCTCAGGAGCGCCTTGACGGAATTTCTTCCAATTTGCCTCAAATGGCGATTTGGACTCAAGAATGAACTAATGGCGGATGCATAAATCCACGGTGTGGTCGTTCTAGTTATATTTGGTCTTATTCTCTCTTATCTCCCTTATAATCACTCACTTTTGCAGTTCGTATCTGCAACATGTTTGACTTACAGTAACAGTAGTGTGATCTCAGCCTCCTGGAGATCAATCTGACAAAAACAAAAGAACTTGTCTTTCATGGAAATGACCCTGTGCAGCCTCTTAACATTACAGGACACTCTATAGAGATGGTAGACAAGTTTAAATACTTAGGCACCTTTATTGATAGTAACCTCAACTTCAGCGATAATACTAATTACATTTTTAAAACCTGTAATCAACGCCTCCATTTATTACGCAAACTCAACTCCTTTGGAGTGAGCAAGCACATTATGGAGATGGTTTATAAGAACCTCATCCAGGGAATCCTAACCTTCAATATGACTATGTGGTTCGGCAATCTGAACACAAAATATAAATGTAAGCTGCAGAGAGTAGTGAATCTAGCCTCGAAAATCATAGGGAAGCCACAGACACAGTTAAGCTACATCTACAAGGAAGCTGTCAGGAAAAAAGCTGTAAAAATAGTAAACGACCCCTCACACCCTCTCTGCAGCGAATTTGAACTGCTCCCCTCAGGCAGGCGATATAGAGTGCCTAAGGCCAAGCGTAACATCTTTCAGAACTCATTCATACCAACTGCAATCAGGGTATTGAATGAGAATATGCCTCGTGAGACTAGCCTATTATGCTATGTATTATGCCACTGCTGTCCTTTATTTGCTACTAAGATGTTTTTTGTGTGTAAATGTTGCTGTTGTTAATGTTGCTGTCTAATTGTTTTTGTGTATATGATGAGACAAAAGATGAATTTCCACTTTGGTGGACAATAAACTACAACTACAACAACAACAACAGTTTAGATCAGTGATACTCAACTGGCCCGGGGGCCAGATGTGGCCCGCAACAGGGTGCAGAGTGGCCCCCGACCATTTTCTAATAATTTCACATTAGCTTTCATTGTGAATTAGAATCTAATTCACAATAAAAACTAACGTGAAATAAAAATTGACTGATACCGCCATCTGCTCGCTACCCAGGCACTTATGTATGTACTTAACCTAACTAACTATCCGGTGTGCACAACATTGTCAGACTAAACTCCGGCTGACACCCCAAAAACCTACAATCTGCTAAATAAAAATGTATATTGTTCGTTTATTAACTAACAATACCCTGGCCTCCAATCATTCCACGAAAGTGGCCCCTGGGCAAAGCAAGTTGAATATCCCTGGTTTAGATCAATGTGTCCAGCCAGGTCAAATCTTCTGCTTTTTTGCCAAACATGGTCTGATATATAGTGAAAGAATCATTGTTCTTTTTTCCATATTTCCCAACCCAAATAGGTGCCAAATGAAGGGGACTTGATAGAAATCTTCCGTCCATACTACTACATCCATGCACTGGGCTGTGTACGTTGGTAATGAGAATGTTGTTCACTTGACAATACCAGGTGAGTCTTTCTTTTACACAACAGCTATTCCCAAATACTTAAGCAATTAGTCTTGAAACACTGGCACATCTTATCCAGCGATCCCCTTATAGCATTCTTTCCAAGCCCCACCAATCTTTGCACATAAACGTGCCAAAAACTTGAGAGCTACTTTGGTCAGAGCTGATTGTTATTTTCCTCCACAGCATTTTCTTTCTAATTGTAACCTCCCAGCAGGTAATTTTCCATGTTCAAATTGTGCCCAATCAATCTACATCAAGAATAGAATATCATGTAGAACTAAATTTGTTGTCTACCTTTTAAGATGTGTCTGTGGGCTCATTTACATAGGGAAAACTAAGAGAGTTAAAAATCAGGATATCTGAACACAAGTCCAGCATAAGGAACAGGGACGAGAAATCCCCAGTCGCTCGTCACTTTAACTCTGTTTGACACGATGTCAGCTCTCTTAACCCATTGATACTGTTGAGGATAATTTATATGTTGCATAAATTATAATACATAGGACAAAACGCTCTTGCTGCATGTGAAAATGACATCTGTTTAATTATAACCACACATCAGTATTTATACTAAACTTTGCACGCAAAGTCCAAGTACACACAATGAGAGGAAACCACACCACCTATCTAAGGCCTTGGCCACACTGATCCGTGGTGTCTGTCCGTGTGCGTTCATTTCTCTGTTCACTTCCATTCATTTTCAATGACAGCTGTCCGACTGTCCGTGGAGCACTCAGAAGCGTACGTATCCAGAAAATTTGCATACGTTTTGATGGACAGAAAGTTGAAGAGGGATGAACTTTTTCTGGATGGACGTATCGGATGGTCGGATAGTCACTGTCCGTTTAGCCAATCAGAGTCGAGGTATCGAGAGGAGGCGTTCCGAGATTTGTTTCAACTTTTCAAAGAAGATGGCGGCCGAGGCGGTGAAGGAGGCTATAATTAATGCTGTGTACACCATCCTGCTGTTATACAACGTGACTTCAAAAGATTACAAAAACAAAAACAAAACGGAGACAGCCTGGCATAATGTCAGGATGATTGTGGGATTACCAGGTCAGTATTATAGGCTGCTAACTGTGCTACTGTATTTTAACATGTTAGCTGACGCTGGGTACACAACGCATAGGGACACATCTGTCCGTTAAAACAATGCATCGGACAGACATCTGTCCGTTCAATAATTCTGTCCATTTTCTGACGGATCAGTGTGGCCAAAGCCTAATCGTCCCTCAGGGAACTCACTTCTTACATAAGAAACGCTTTGACCCATTGCATGTGTGAGTCATGCAAAAAATCCCCTACATATCCTCCCTTTCTGACCTCTGGGTCAGACCTGGGTTTGGACAATGGATCATTTTTGCATACTCACATGCCTGGCCCAAAGTGAAACCGCCGTTCCTTTTCATGACAACGGTGACAATGTTATATATTTAAGCAATATCACACGAGAGGGAGTGCTTTGTTGGCTAATATTGGCACTGCTGTGATTCGGTCGCAGGCACGAGGCCGCAGGCCGAGTGCCGTAGATAATCACAGCAGTGCCAATATTAGCCAACAATGCACGACCTCGAGTGTGATATTGCTTTTATACAACAGTTCTATTAAACAAAGCTGATTAAAAAAAATGACAAAAAGCTGAGAAAATAGATGATTTCTGTATTTATTCCTCCGCCAACAAAAATAGTCCCCCCAGCTTTCCCTTTGCAGAAAATGTAGCCTAATCAGCCTAATAACTGCAGGCTGTCTACTTTTTGTCATACACATTGATTTGCACGTTTCCATTTATTGTACAGCCAGTAAAGAGAACAGAGTCTGGTGACGTATGGCGTATTTGTAAACCCGCCGTTATGCCTGGTCAGGAGGAGGCGTAGCGCCTGCCTGTAACAGAGATCTCCGTGTCTTATTGTGCATTCCTTTATAACTGGGGACTGGTAATCTTACGACTTCAAAGGTCATGAGCTGGGCGGTGACGTCATCAGAGCTGGTATTTCCCATTCCAAACTCGTAGGAGCCTCAGCAGCCCCAACCTCAAAAATCCAAGATGGCTGCGCCGCGCAACAACAGTAGTAGTAATCGTAGTAATATTGTTTAGCACTTCTGTTTTGTTTGTGTCTCATTAAATCAGCTGTACACACAGCACTGCATAACATCTATCTGTGTGGACATGAGGCTGCAGTGTTTGTATGCGCAAAATGCCATGTTGTCAATTGTTATTGCGAACAATGGCTAGCCTGGCTAGCGACTGGATCTGACCAATGAACAGGAACTTCCCAGCTCAAGTTTTCTGCAAATGGAACGCTAACAAAACGGATGTGATGTCATTTAGCCTCCACATCCCAGTTATTTTGTGATAAAGGAACGCACGATTATCAGCGGAGACCGTTTTGAGTCCTTACCCTGATCGTCGTAACACAGCCAGTTCTCCATCTTTTGAAGCATGCTGTTAGATTACAATGAACTAGTTGTGTGGCTTAGCCTTCCAAAATGTTGCCGTTAATTTTTTAGAATGTAATACATAGAATTGGGAACGTTACATTCAATTTCATTCAGACTGTCTGTCTGGCTCAATAGCCGCCATTTTTTCCCCCGGAGCGAGGAAGGGTGAGAGGAGGGAGGGTGTTTTACAGTAGTGGCTGATAGAGCGTAGTGGCACCATTGAGATATAATGGTCGATGAGTGGCACAGTGCTCCAAGCAGGTCGCGAGGCACATTTTTTGCAACATCATCCAATCAGGGTGCATTCCCTGGCAATTCACATGGACGCGCATTGCTACGACCAGCATAGTTAAGACCAGACGTAAGCCGTGTTGGTGCAACAGGCGTAAGTCCATGGTCTTAACTAAGACCGACGTAGGAGTTACGACCAGGCATAGTTAAGACCAGTTGGTGCAACCGGCCCGAGGTTTCCGCAGAAGAATGTTACTCCCCCTCGTCCTCTTCTGACGAGCATTTATAGTTTAAGTCAAAAGTTATGTTAGGAAAAAAATCCATCTTTGCGCTCTCGGTTACGCTTTGAATGACGTTCAATGTAACGTGGCTGGTGTTTGTTTTGCTGATTAGAGCAGCTGTGAAGCGGAGTGATATAGCCTACCCTACACACAGTGAAGCGCCAGTGCATTATCGTGAAATATAGGCACTCGTAAGACCCCTTTTGTCCAATCAAATTGCTCGGCCAGGACTACCACACAGCATCCATAAACAACTATGTGCATTTCCACCAACCATCCCATGTGTCAATTCCCCCAATGAGTGATAGTTATGATTTGCATACCAAATATACAAAACCTCTTCACTTACCAGCCTTTCACAAATTAAGACCTATTCAAAAATGAATCCCATAGACCAAAATGTTTGTCATCAACTCTAACCAAACTGAAACAAAAACACTCCTTCAGCATATCAACAATTAATTTCTTCACTCTGTTGATTTAGACAGGCAAAAACCTCTGAAATGAATCACATCCTCCAAAAACATCTTAACTCAAACACTGAATTCAAATATCACTGGAAATAAAACCATCAAATTATTCATCTCTTAAAATAAACAAAACACCTGACCTTATCCTCCAGACACAGGATACATCTGTCAGTTTGACACTCAGACAAACATAAAACATTAGATATATACATTAAATTCACATGAACCACAGACATGAACCACAGACATGTGACATGACATAACACAAAGACAATTAGCTTACAGTATCTCGGAGGAACATAAATCAATCACACAAACATCTGGATACAACTATGAATTTATTATACATATCACTTTGACATGAATAACAATCATAAATGATATGGAACCACTATGAGAGCCTCATGTGAAGAGAAAAAGAGAGAGTGAGATAGAGTGTGTGATAGTGTGTGATAGAAAGTGTGTGATAGAGAGAGATATCCTGATGTGACGGACAGGGTTCCAAAGGGGAATTTGGCCCTAAGTGACAGACAAAAGGTCCAAAGGGGTTTGGCCATCTATAGACAGTTTTAACTTGACAACAAAAACATTCTAAATTGAACCCCCGCTCACTTCCTGTTGCAGTGTTTGCTATGGACATAAAAGAAAAAATAACATTCAAGTGCAGGACTGACCATTCTGTGAAAACCGTCTATACAGCTGAGCAGCGAAAACAAAAGTAACGATGTCGAGTGAATATTTCTGCAGTTTGCCGAATGCTGAGAAAAACGAAGTGCTGTGGGGTTGCGCACTGGTGAAAACCGTCTATATGTAAAAGATATGAAAATAGAGAGACATAAGACGACGAGAGGATATATTGTGATCACTGTGAAGATGTGTGTAACTGTGAACTGTGTGTAGTTCCTGTTGACGCAAGTAGACGTACTGTATTGTCCTCTTCTTTACGCGCAAGTAGACGTAAGTCCGGGCGTTGTTCGCAACGTGTTTATATCTTTCAGACAGTCCGGAAGTTCAATTGTATTCCACTTTGACAGCGTCCCGTGGGACCATGGCACAACACAGTTAGTTATGGTGATATGTTGAGACTCACCGGCACATGGCGATACCATGTTGACCAATCTCTACTCACAGCTCATCATCTGAGTCCATTGAGTCTGTCTCTCCAGGCATAAGATCAAACAGTCCTTGGGCCACACATCTGTCAGGCAAAAGCGTTCATGAGCACTCTTCATACATCTTCAAATATGTCACAACAGACCTAACCAACATACCATTATATTGTATGGCTGTAATGCCTATTATCTAATCCAACTCCCCATAATCCTAATTTGGGAGTGAACTAATTCAAAACTAATTTTTCATAACCTTTTCTGTCTTCTAAACATACTGAAACCTTTTCCTTGGCTCTCTGGCTGGTTCCTCTGCATCACTATTTTCTTTTTGACTTCCTCAAACCATCTATTTTTTCTTTGCTTATGACCATCTTAATCCTACATCATGCAGTTTCAAAACTGTACATTTCTAGAATTTGCTTGACCATAATTTTGGTTCAACCTTTTTAGACATAGTTTAGACTCTATTATCCTAATTTATCTTAACCCAATGCCTATATCCTCATATTTTCTGTTTGTTTGTTGTGAAATACTCATCTGCATTCATCTTTCTTGGATTGGCTCCTCCTTTGACTGTGTCCTCCACTTCCTGTCCCATTTCCGTTCTGTGAGCAGCTTCCTCAGTCACTGCTCTCTATTCAAGTTACAGTCCAGTTCAGTTTGAGTGCTCATCTGATGTATGACCCCTTGATGACAGATGGAGGTCATACAGCAGCCACAAATCACCACTCAGGTCAATGACATTTGCCTGGGTGGGGACAGGAAAACACCAGGCACCAGGTGCCAACAAAAATCAAATGATCCTATTTGATTTGTCTATTTACACTATTTGTTGCTGTTTAATGCTCAGATATGAAACCCAAAAGTTACCCCTGTCTTGCAGTTGTGTCTTCTGGTGGGGTCATCACGCTTGTGACCCTTTCGTTTTTAGTGTCTCCCAATCCTCTGCAAATAGGGCTCAAATAGATGGACTTCAGACACTAAATCTCCATTTTATTATAATCAGAATCAGAATCAGAAAGACTTTAATGATCCCCGGGGGGAAATTGGGACAAGTTACAGACCACTCAAACCACTTAACCACTTAAACCACTCAAACGAAAATGAAAGCAAGCTTTTGGTCATAATCACTTAAGCTGTTTCAATAATGAGAGACTAGTAGAAAGTATAACAAGCTTTAATGAGACAACATATTAATTTTGGCGTATGACTCCATGATATGATGACGCTCTCCTGAGATGATGAGAGGGCGTCGTCAGTGAAGAATAGGATAGGAAATCCCCCATAGGGAATTCTTCTATCAGGAGTCATGACCGATGGTGGTGTCAGGGGAGGAGGTGGGGCAAAACAACTGCTTCAGCGATGATGATCAGCACTGAGAATGACACATACACAGCACATAGCAAACAGAGTAAACATGGACCCTGATATACTACGCTGATTAGGTGATTGGGATCAGCTGGAGAGGAATACCTTGGGCTGATTGGTTATTGCCACATGTGTGGTAAACTGTGAATGGGTGAGGGGACAGCATCAGAGAAAGGGGGCGAGCCTAACAATGAATAGGTTATACGACCTCAAAGAAAGGGGGCGTGCACTGTGATATGACGAGATTGGGCGTTGCTGTTAAGTAGTCTTCATTATTGAAAATAGTCTAAGACTTCATTTCAATAATGAGAGACTAGTAGAAAGTATAACAAGCTTTAATGAGACAACATATTAATTTTGGCGTATGACTCCATGATATGATGACGCTCTCCTGAGATGATGAGAGGGCGTCGTCAGTGAAGAATAGGATAGGAAATCCCCAAAAGGAAATAAAGTTAAATTGGATAAATGGCAATTTAACTTTATCAGGGGATCATGGAGCTCACCAAAATATAAACAAATGTAGGCTATGAGGGCAAAATGCATGCTGGTAGATGAAGGCCAGCTATGCGGGTTATTCACTATGAGGGGCAAAATGCATGCTGGGACATGGGCCAGCTATGCGGGTTATTAATTATGAGGGACAGGATGCATGCTGGGACATGGGCCAGCTATGCAGGGTTATTCACTATGAGGGGCAAAATGCATGCTGGGACACGGGCCAGCTATGCAGGGTTATTTACTATGAGGGGGAAATTTACTAAGAGGGACAAAATGCATGCTGGGACATGGGCCAGCTATGCGGGGTTATTTACTATGAGGGACAAAATGCATGCTGGAAGATGTAGGCCAGCTATGCATGCATGCTGGGAGATGTAGGCCAACTATGCAGGTGAAGGAATGGACAGGCTACTGATAAGGCACAGAGCGAGCCAGCAACAGACATGGTCAACAGGTGAAACCAGGTGTAAGCTTAAACGTGGGACATTAATTTGTAATGCGGGATCGAGATAAAGAACCACCACCATCGTATATGCATTGACTTACCGATTCACGGTCAAGGGGTAAACATTTTGGAGGACCTCAAGACTCTGCGGGACAATTACAGTTAATACATTTCATTAATGGAGAGAACATGGGCCGATAGTGAAGCCACTTGATCGGATCAGATAACACTGGTAGATGAAGTAAACTTTAATGATAGAACAGACACTTAAATTTGGCGAATGACTCCATGGTATGATGACGCTCCTCTGAGCCGAGAGGAGGACGTCAGTGATTTATAGGATAGAGAACCCCAAAAGGAATATAGAGAAAATGGGACCAATGAGATGCCTGGAGGGGATCATGGAGCTCGCCAAATTCAAGCACATACATGAAAGAATATTATTCATACTGTGACTTATAACGGGCTCGACCAGCAGTCTTCCGAAAGCACTTTACATTCATACTGTGACTTATAACGGGCTTGACCAACAGTCTTCCGAACGCACTTTACATTCATACTGTGATTACTGTGACTTATAACGGGCTTGACCAACAGCCATCCGAAAGCACTTGTGACTTATAACGGGCTTGACCAACAGTCTTCCGAAAGCACTTTACATTCATACTGTGACTTATAACGGGCTTGACCAACAGTCTTCCGAAAGCACTTTACATTCATACTGTGACTTATAACGGGCTTGACCAACAGTCTTCCGAAAGCACTTTACATTCATACTGTGACTTATAACGGGCTTGACCAACAGTCTTCCGAAAGCACTTTACATTCATACTGTGACTTATAACGGGCTTGACCAACAGTCTTCCGAAAGCACTTTACATTCATACTGAGACTTATTCTGGGCTCGACTTCGGCCTCCGGTTGCACTTTACATTTACATTCATAATGTGACTTATAACGGGCTTGACCAACAGTCTTCCGAAAGCACTTTACATTCATACTGTGACTTATAACGGGCTTGACCAACAGTCTTCCGAACGCACTTTACATTCATACTGTGATTACTGTGACTTATAACGGGCTTGACCAACAGCCATCCGAAAGCACTTGTGACTTATAACGGGCTTGACCAACAGCCATCCGAAAGCACTTTACATTCATACTGTGACTTATAACGGGCTAGACCTGCCAACCGAAAGCACTGTATATTCATATTGTGACTTATGACGGGCTTGACCAACAGCCAACCGAAAGCACTTTACATTCATGCTGTGACTTATCCCGGGCTTGACCTCAGCCATCTGACTGTACTTTATTCATATTGTGACTTATCCCGGGCCTGACCTCGGCCAAACGGTAGCACAATAGCAAAACAGGGTAAATGGGGTAATGGGGCATGACATTGCAAAGGGACTGAGTGTGAACTACCACCAAGATATGCATTAATGACTTACCTCCAATTAGGGAAGGAGGGACCTTTGAGCTGACAGAATGGCATCTAGCTCTGGACGGACGTAGGAAGCATAGGCTGAGGATGACCAGCGTCCTAGTTGATGTAGGGAGGCCGAAGACACCCCTTGTGTGGCAGCCGTTGTGGCTGCACCAATCCTAAAAGAATGGCTAGAATACTTGTATGCAGGGTTTAATGGGCAATAATCCGATATATTTGGGCTTAGCCAGCAATGGTTGGCAATGACTGGAGAATTTAAAACTTGAGATAGCCAGCAATGGCAAGGGAGGGGGCAGGACCTGCTTGCAATGAATGGGTTTTAGCCAGCAATGGCTATGGCAAGGGGACCGACAGCATCGGCTTGCAATAAATGGGCGAAGGATCAGGATCAGTTTGATCTTAAGACAAAAGATCAGGACAGTGCTCTCAATTACTTTAAAATTGACACAGGTTTGCGATTTGCACCAAACACCCTCTTCAGATTAGTCAACAACAATGACTATGATTTCAGCTTAAACCGTGACGAATAATTTGATTCCCGGTTTAGCCACCAACAATGGCTATATGATTTCCATCTTAGCCCACCAACTATGACTGTTGGATTTAGCCGAACCATGACATTACAATGATGACAATGATTTTTGCCAGCAATGCTGTATGGTCCGGACTGGAGTGACCGCAATGATCAGATGATGAGTTGATGAGCTGGAACAATGATATGATGCCTTGACTGGATCACTAGCAGGAGAGACAGCCAAGATTACCCAATGCAATGAACCTTCATAAAGCAAGGAAAATATACCTGAACAAGTAGGCAGAAATAAAATGCACAACACGGACAGCACAGTGGATAAGTGGTGAGCCGTGCCGCCTCACGACAAAAGGTCCCGGGTTCGACCCCCGGTCCATTTAGACAGCTGTTGGGGCTTTGGACAGCGATAGATAGGTCAGCAAAGACCTGTATTTAAGGTCAGTACTGAGTTGACCCAGATCAGCAACGACCTGCATTAGCAGGGCTTTGAACGCAGTGAATAAAAGGTCAAATGACCTGCATGAGCATAGCCAGCAATGGTTTAAAGGAATGGCAGTGGATAATCAACAATGACTTTGAATTCAGCTGATTGGTCACAATGAATTGATTTTCAGTTAGACAACACAATGACTTGATTTTTTGGCATAGTCAACATCAACAAACTGACTGGATACAGCTTAAATCAGAAGCTTTTAAGATTTCCAGCTTAGCTTAGCATGACTGGTGATGAGAACAATGATGATTTTGGGCTTAGCCAGCAATGCTGTATGGGTCAGCAGTCATCACATGATGAGATTGATGAGCTGAAAATAAACAATGACACATGGACAGGATCGCTAGCTGGAGAGGCAGACAGACTTGATAATAGCTTCAACACTTTCAGCCCTTTCAGGGACAATTATTTCAAAATAACAAGCCAGTAATTCATGGGAATGCAAGCCTTATTAGTAGCTATTTGAATGAAAAAGATACGGTGATGGCCGGTGATGATGTCATCAGATAACAACCATCTTTTTCCCCCAACAAACGCCTGTTTGCTACTACGGACTGCTCATAGCCCTGCTGGCGCAGCTGAGGCCAGACCATGGGGAAGTCTGGGCAGATTCACGGTGATTGACGGGACCCGGCCTGGAGAAGCACTGATGCTTAAGTGCCATAGCATCTCGGGCACTCTGGACACGCCGAAAGATCCATGGGGCAAACGGTTCATTCTGGCGGCAACCCTATAGAGCTTAAATGTAATGCATGAGATAAAGAAACTGGTTAATAAGCAAATAAGAGAAATACAATGGTTTCACCGCCTTGCAAATACACCATAGACTGCTAGTTGCAACTCGCAGTGATATATGTTGGCCAACATATAACGATGGGATTGGCAGCCTCTTGTTACATGACTAGCATGACACTGTATTAATTATTTTAGCTTTGGTATTATTTATGATTTAAAACAAACGCCAAAGGCATTTTACTTTGAAATTCGTTAAGAACAGGAAGTGGTGTGTTAAGACTGGGTAGCTTGACACGGAAAAAACGTCAACATTCCCTGGGCCGTCTGACTTAGGTCTTAAGGTTATACAGTAAACACTCTTTCTAAAATGATGCTCAGACATGCTCCATGAGCCAAGGGTGTTTAGAATAACCCATTGCGTGATTTTTTACTGCATATCACATGATCTCAACAACGTGAATCAATTGTGAATTAACTGTACAATGAGCGGTGATGACGTCATCGTCATCAGGCAGCGATATGACATCTTTCAACTCGCACAAACTCCCGTTTATTTACGGTTTAAGTAAAGACTTAACTGCCTGGTGATAGCAGAGGGATCCGCGCCTGTAGTACAATTGACCACAGTTGAAGTGGAATGGGACGGCCTGGTGCTGCCTGCTTGCCTGGAGAAGCCTGGGGACGAGATGATCATGGTGCGGAAGCCATGCTTGGACGCCTGAACACCCGTCCGATGAAGAATAGTGAGCCTCCATGCATTGCTGCTTGCTGAACAAAAATGTTTGGTCACTGATTGACAGTCTGAAGTCTGTTGTTGACTTGAGACGGACTCCTGGCTGGAGGGAAATGGCCGCTTTGCTTGAACCGATTTACTCCATGAATGGAGAGATATTCCTTAGCAAGGAAAAGATTGACGACGAGCAAAACAACCAGAACATGAGGACGATCAGACAGCGACTACAGCGAAGCCGGTAAGAGCAAAACAACTGCTTCAGCGATGATGATCAGCACTGAGAATGACACATACACAGCACATAGCAAACAGAGTAAACATGGACCCTGATATACTACGCTGATTAGGTGATTGGGATCAGCTGGAGAGGAATACCTTGGGCTGATTGGTTATTGCCACATGTGTGGTAAACTGTGAATGGGTGAGGGGACAGCATCAGAGAAAGGGGGCGAGCCTAACAATGAATAGGTTATACGACCTCAAAGAAAGGGGGCGTGCACTGTGATATGACGAGATTGGGCGTTGCTGTTAAGTAGTCTTCATTATTGAAAATAGTCTAAGACTTCATTAGTGTGCATGCTGAGTGTATTCTTCTACACATGCTGAGTGTATTTATTTACAATGATGCAGAAAACAATAAGAATATTATGACCACTTATCAGAGTGTGAGCGCATGCTGGGTGTACAGGCTATGTGACACATGCTCCTTCATCCTGTAACTTCATTCATTCATATAGGCAATTGTAATTATTTGACTCCAAAAACTCCCAAATCTCCTCCCTTTCATCCTTCTCTCTATCGCGTTAGTAGAGCGGATGACCTCATATCTGATCTATGTATACACATTAATGACAGGAAAGGCAGGGGAGGCTTGCTGGGGACAGCCATCCGTTTCTCTTTTTTTTTCAATAATATTTTTATTCCATTTTAAATTTTACAAGACAAGACAATGACAAAGACAAAAAACAAAAACAAAAAGACAGGGCAGCTCAAACACTTCACAAAGACATAGATGTGGACAACAGTAAAGAAAAGGATGGACAAATGAATGAGAATATGATAAAATAAATTAAATTAAATTAGATGTACAAGGCAAAAGGCAATACTCAAGTGGCAATATCACTTCGGTTGAGGTATCCAATAGTCAGTGTCTCTGCTAGGTTAGGGTCAATATATTTCAGGTAGGGCTCCCACACTTTATAAAATACATCGGTTGTTGAGTGCAGCATACATGTCATGAACTCCAGAGGCATAAGCTGCATAATTATCTGGTGCCAGTTCCTCTTTGTTGGAGGTTTGTCTTTGATCCAAAATAAAAGAATAGTTTTCCTAGCAGCAAAAGTTAATAAATTAAATAGCCGTTTGTGATGTTTATAAACGAGTTTCTTATGGGGAAGACCAAGAATAAGGCTGACAGGGTCTGGGTCCAACTCCACACCAAAGATGACACTCAACTGCTGCACTATGTCTGACCAGTATCGTTCTATCTTAGGACATGACCATATGCAGTGAGTGTAATCTCCCACCTCTATCTTACACTTAAGGCAGAGGGGAGACAGGCTAGCATTCATTTTATGACGAAGGCTGGGTGATATTTGCAATCTATGTATAATTCTTAGCTGCATCGACCACAGTCTGTTGCACACAGAAATTCTTTCTGTGTGCAAATATCTGCTTGGTGCCAGGGTGTTCAGAGTAGAGGTAGACCTTAATAAGCTATAAAGAAAACCAATTAAACCTTTACTTGGACCAAGTGAGAGTACCCTTCGACCTCAGAGGCTTCTATATTTGTTGTTAATGTTGTACGCCGGAGTATAAAGTCCCTCACCTGCAGAAACCGAAAGAAATTTTGGTGTGACAAATTATATTTTTGCTGTAACTGGTTAAAGGACATCAGGGTAGGGCCATCAAATAAATCCCCTAAAACTAGTAGCCCCCTATCCTTCCAAATGTTAAAACCAAGGTCACTAAGACCTGGAGGGAAGTCAGGGTTCCCCTGAATTGAAGTAAGAGGTGATGTTAGTTTGGTTCGGCCTTCCATCGATCTAACCAATTTCCATGCCTTTAGAGTATTAATAACAATTGGGGTTTTACACAGGCTTTTTACTGAAGCAAGGTTTCTAAGAAATAACAGGTTTCTGAGCGGACAATCACACTGAGCGGCTTCAACATCTAGCCATATAGAGGACTGGTCTCCCCTCAGCCACTCAGCCATAAACCTTAAATGTGCAGCTGCCTGATACCATTTCACATTCAAGTTCAAGTTCAAGTAGTTTATTGTCATATGTATAATACAATGTATAATACAACGAAATTATTTATGCTCTGAGCACCGTCAGCCTTACATACACAAGGACATGGTCACAAAGACCGACAGAAAAAGGGTGTAGACCTACATAACTATGTAGGCTACACGTGATACAGACATGTCTGTACACAGTGCGTGTAGACATAACACAAACCACAATACAGTACAATACAATAATGGTGCACAACAAAGTGACAGTGTGTTGCAGTGTGTGTGAGTCAACTGTTCAGGAGCCTGACTGCCTGAGGGAAAAAGCTGTTACTGAGACGGTTGGTGTGTGATTTGATGCTCCGATAGCGTTTTTTGGAAGGGAGGAGTGAGAACAGGGTATGAGCGGGGTGGCTGGTGTCTTTGATAATGTTTTTGGCTTTCATTTTACAGCGAGTGGTGAAGATGTTATGGAGGTTTGGTAGTTCTGTGCCAATGATTTTAGCTGCTGTCTTCACAGTCCTCTGCAGCAGTCTGCAGTCCTGGGCGGTCAGGTTGCCGTACCACACTGTGATACACCCTGTCAGAACACTTTCTATGGTACAGCGATAGAAATTCACAAGGCCTTTGGTGCTCAAGCCAAATTTGTTGAGGCGCCTCAGAAAGTACAGTCGCTGCTGTGCCTTCTTGAGGATGCACTTGGTGTTGAGAGACCATGTGAGTGTGTTTGTGATGTGTGTGCCCAGGAATTTAAAGCTGTCCACTATGTCGACAGTTGATGGAAATGGGGGTGTGAATGACTTTGGACTTTCTAAAGTCAACAATGATTTCTTTGGTCTTATTGGTGTTTAGAGAGAGGTTGTTGTTTTGGCACCATAGGGTTAGATCTTCTATTTCTCTCCTATAGGCCCTCTCATCACCGTCAGTTATTAATCCGATCACTGTGGTGTCATCCGCAAATTTTATGATGATGTTATTTCCAAATCTGGCGACACAGTCGAAGGTAAACAGAATGTACAACAGAGGACTGAGACAGCAGCCTTGGGGCGCGCCAGTTCTGGTGAAAATGATAGATGAACATCTATTACAAATGCGCACAGATTGTGGTCTGCCTGTCAGAAAGTCAAATAGCCAGTAACAGATGGCGCTGCCCAGACCAAGGCCCCTACGTTTCAACAACAATTTTGATGGTACAATAGTGTTGAATGCGGAGCTATAGTCAATAAACAGTAGTCTGACATAAGTGTTTTTCTTCTCAAGATGTACCAGGGCAGTGTGTAAAGCAAGAGAAATAGCGTCATCAACAGATCTGTTTGAACAGTAAGCAAACTGTAATGGATCAATGCTAACAGGAATAATGCTTTTTATGTAAGATATAACCAGTTTTTCCAGGCACTTCATGATAACAGAAGTCAAAGCAACGGGGCGGTAATCGTTAAGGCAGGTGATAGGTTTTATCTTAGCAATGGGCACAATTATTGTTTCTTTGAAACATTTGGGAGATCTAAACCACCAGCAGCTTTAGGCAATTGTAGTTTTGCCAGTTTCAATCGAGGCCGTCTTTTGTTCCATATAAATGAGCTCAACCAACCTTCAATGATCTTAACCACCTTATTTGAGAGAATAATGGGCACCATCTGGAGTGGATATAAAATCCTTGGTAGGACGTTCATCTTGATGAGCGCGACCCTACCCAGCCAAGACAGCGGCAGGGACGCCCAACGTTCAAGATCACACTTAATAATATCTAAAAGAGGAGTAAAATTAGCATTGTACATATGTTCAAATGAGGACGTTATGCATATACCTATGTATACAAAACCAGAAGGGGACCAGCGGAATGGGAATGGTTCAGGGGCATCGGGGACTGTCTGAAGAGAACCCAGTGGCATAACCTCAGACTTTGAAAAATGTATCTTATACCCTGAAAAGGAACTAAACAAAGTAATAGTATTGTGGCGATTCTGGGTTTGACATGTCTGTGGGGATTACGGGGTTACGTAAAGGCAGCATACCAGCCAGTGGGTAGTGGGACTTCCTGTCTCGTGTGTGAAGTCAGTCAAGCTAGGCGAGGAATGAGAGTGGAGGTGTGTATAGCTAGGAGCGTAGCCGAGTGTGGCTAAGCACTGGAAGCTATGATGTGAGCCCTGAATAAAGCCTGTACCAACTATAAGTCTCCGGTTCCTGGACGAATACTTGATTCGTTACAGTATCAATGAGGCATGGGACAGAAATATTTGGGTTGGTTAAGAATAAAAGTAAATCATCAGCATATAAATTAATTTTATGCTCCTTTTCTCCAACAAAGACTCCAGAGATCACGGGTGACTGGCGTATAGCCTGGGCTATACGCTTAATGGTATGGAAGAGGTAAGACCATTCAACACGGTCAAATGTCAAATCCGTTTCTAACCCCTGCATGTATGTTGTTGGCTGACTGCCCATTGGCCGTGTAACAGTTGCCTGTATGCCTGCAGCCCAATGATCCCTATTTTTAGCTTTATTGGTGAGTTCAGCGATTTGTAGCTGTGCAAGCTTTATCTGTCCTGTTGTTTCAAATTTTGCTCATTTTCTCTATGCTATTCCACAGCATGTACATGATCACATAACTCTGTGTTGTTTTGATGACAATCCCACAATGTCATTTAGCTTTATTTTGACTGTAATTGGCATTCCATCTATGATCGATTTTCATAGTAGTCAACACAGGACTGTTATTGACATCTTCAGCTGTCTCTTGTTTCCATTTTCTCATCCTGTCGCTAATGTAAGCCATTACGTTATCCGTGTTTAACAGTGGATCTCCTTTAAGTGATTTCGGATCAATCTTCAGTGGATACTCTCTTCTGAGAGCTGTCCAGTTTAGGTCTGTAATAGCCTGGGTAAACCCAGCCTCCACGTGACCTTTATCTATGTGCTATCAGTCACAAGTCCTATCATGCACATACAAACAAACAATGTGTGGTGGTGTATTGATGTATGTTAAACATCCAAATTTGCTTTGTACATGCATTAGCCTATTTTACATGCTTTACATGAGTTATTCTTTCAAACTTTCATGGTACAAACATTCTCATGCTGTGACATGCACTTTGCTTCGTTCTAACCCTTTACAGTGCATACAATGTTGCAGTGCGCTGGTAGCCGTGCCCGTATTTGCAAGCAGCAGTCTATAGACTAATAATTACTTATATAATTATACTACTCATAATTACTTGTGCCCACTCATAAGACTGCAATTTTTCTCTCAGACTCCCAAACCCATTTTTTGCACAGAATGCTCAATCTGGTCTGTTTATCTTTTCTCATAGTCGTGGCAACTTTTCCACAAGTTTTTTTCCTAGTTATACCCTAACCTCACTGGTCCAGACCTTCTGAGCTCTTGAAGCGGTAACCCAAAATTATGGCATAATATCTAAATGACTCAGTTATTGCAGTCAGGCTTATCCTTTGCCTTTTACCTATCTCCAGGGCTGGAAGACACATGCCTTCTTGGCCTTTGATCGGAACGTCTTATTTACAGGCTATTCTATAGCACAAAGTCTAAATTACATACTGGTAGTTTAAATTTGTTAAAACACACAAACAGTTGTGTGTGAGTGAGACATCTTCCTCTGCAGCGAGTATCCTATTTCGTGGGTCTTTTCCAAAGTCGGAGAAACCTGTCGCCGCTCATTTTCATGGTGTGTGTGAACCACATAATCATTCAATAATTAATAATCAATAATTAATAATTGGCTTAAATGCCTTACCTTTTTCTTGGCTGTCACACACCACAAAACGAACGCAGCTCAGGTCGGCAAAATGATGCTCCGGCTTTCAAAACGCCACACGTCGGTACCCCATTTATGTTGAGGATAATTTATATGTTGCATAAATTATAATACATATGTTGAAATGATAGGACAAAACGCTCTCACTGCATGTGAAAATGACATCTGTTTAATTATAACCACACATCAGTATTTATACTAAACTTTGCACGCAAAGCCCAAGTACACACAATGAGAGGAAACCACACCACCTATCTAATTGTCCCTCAGGGAACTCACTTCTTACATAAGAAACGCTTTGACCCATTGCATGTGTGAGTCATGCAAAAAATCCCCTACAAAACCTGATGCAGCATTTGTGTGTGTATCCCTTTAAGACCGCGAACCGCATCATACCTTAAAGGGATACACACACAAATGAGGGATATACATGCAAATGCTGCATCAGGTAACAATGGGTTAAATTTCAAGGTATTGAAATGATTCAGCCTCTCAGAAGAGGTGGTGACAGAGATAAACTGTTACTCCAAAGGGAAGCTTACTCCATCCACACATTACAAACTGAGACCCTAGAGGCCTTAACTCATTCATGGCCAGTTTAGGACTGCCAATATTTAGCACAGGCCAAAGATTTTCATAATTGTTGGTCATCTTTCAAGACCCACAGTAAATTATCTATTAGCACCAAAGTGATTTGCAATACCTCAAAATGAAGATGTACGTCTCTGGGTTCACCAGGAGAAAAAAAATGAGCTTTTAGCATGTTCTGTACTCTACTTATAGCCATTTATATACACCCTGTTTTCACCAAAAAGGTCTCTCGGAGAAGAGAAACAGCAGAAAAGGCAATTTTTGTAAAAGACACAATCTCAGGCAGAACTCGCTCTCAATTCTTTTATTTTGAACTGTATTGACATCAGACATGTAAATATTATTCATTATGACACAAATGACAAAAAAAAAAATATATATATATATATATATATACATGAAGTGCTTTTTTTACATTCAACAATACAGTTTACTCAGTGTGAGTGAGTGTGCAGACAGACACACAGACAGACAGACAGACAGACAGACAGACAGACAGACAGACACACAGACAGACACACAGACACAGACACAGACACACACACACACACACACACACACACACACACAGAGAGAGAGTTCTGTCCACAGCTGCTGCTGGATCGCACCTCCTTCCCCCGCAAATTAGCATAGGAGGGGAACACCAAACTGGTTTGAGATCAGCGTCTAGCCTCCTCTGCCTCTGCTGCATCGTTTTCCTCCTCTCGTTCGGGCTGGGACGAATGCTGCGACATACAATCCATGGCTGCGACACAGGAACGGGTCCGGCTTGGCTTTGGGACCAGGCGCTGGAACCGGATCGATCATGTTCGTCACGGGTTTGACTACTGCGAACAACTCAATCCAGGTTCGCCCTGCAGCAAGGCGAGCAGTGCAGTGCGCCGAGGGGCGTTTCAATGGCGTTTCTCCTCTCTACAAGGAAGCGCGTTTCTCTGTTTTTCCTCCTGCTCATTTCAAAACAACAGCTGCGGTATGTGTTTGATCGCGTGTTGTCGGCTTGTCTTTGAGGCTAGGGACCTGATAACATGTCACAGGCTGGGGAAGTGTTTGAACTACGCGCTGCACTAATAAAAACAAAAACACGTCAAACACGTCATTGGCTGGGAGGGCTATTCCTGATAACACGTCAAAGACGTCTTTGGCCATGAATGAGGTAATGAAGAATTGCTGTTAGGTTGCTTCTTGTAATGTTATGTCTCAAGTCCCTGAGTAATTTGTCCCATTGTTTGGTGAAAATACCTCTTTTTAACCTTCTATTTAACTTTCTATTTTGTATTTTGTATTTTTTATAATCCGTGTTTCTATGTATTTAACAAGGGCTGTCACTACTATGATAGTTCTTGGAAATTATGTTGATTGCCTGTTTGTGCTGTGGCCTCACCTCCTTCTCTGTGATTGGCTGCATTGCAGCTTCCACAGATGCACTCCATCTGCTGATGTTTTTTTCAAGGTGATTTGTTTGACCACACCTATTATGTTACCCATTGTCATCTGTTCTGATGTACACCAGGGGCGCCGGAAGCAGGGGGACATGGGGACATTTTGTCCCCCTTAAAATTTGGTCCCCCAAAAAAATAAAATTTGATCTATTCCTATCTATTCCCTATTTTTCAATCTGACTGGCTACTCAAAAGTTTGGGGAACTCTCTGCAGAGAAAAAGTCACCTGACGTAATGTCTCATTTATTCGCTTCCTTGTTTTCTTCAAGAGAGAAAACCTGAACATAGACATGCCAGTGGAAATGTATATTTTGTGGAGGCTATAGCACTACTGGATCAATAAAACAGCTTCGCTACTGACAACCATGGCCATTTGATTAAAAAAGAGCGATGCTACACCCTGGACACGCTATTGAGAGATGGAATGAAAAACTAGTGCTCCACTACTTTGTGACGTAACTGCCCAACAACAACAACAACAGTGGTAAACTCAGCTAAGGGACTGTTCGTTATTTATGAGAGGGGGGGGTATGGTGCAGGGGCGACTTTGTTTTCGTTTTGTTCCTTCACCCTCCCCAGATCTATAAATATTTTCCCATGTCCCTCCCTGAGTGACTGGAGATAAATGCATCACCCTCCCTCCACCATAAATAACCACACTTTATCATATTCACACCAAAGGTAGTAGCCTACTGAAGAACGCTACGTTTGATAGCGCCCGACATCGGGGGGGAGAGGGGGCGGGGGGCATATAACGTTAATAGTACCCAGCCCAATATGGCCTCATCTCCTAGTTATAAAGCCTACAGTAGCCTAGCCAACTGCATATGTGTCAACAATTCCAGCTCTGAAACAATATAGGCTAAAGCGATGATAAACGTTTCCAGTCAATGCACCAAGCAAACTGCAGGACCAAAACAACCTATTCTGCACACACACACACACACACACACACACACACACAAAACATACCGACACGTGCATATTAATGACCGTTCTCCCAAATGTACTGAATAGGCCTGTACACAGTGCATACTGTAGGAGCAGCGTCCACAATATTGGCACGGCGGCCATATAACACAAAGTTGGACTTGCACAGGCACCAACGTTACTCAAATATATATTATGCTATCACTACACAAATAGGCTGCTGTATTATCTTGTTATCGTTATCGCTGCTACAAAGTGCATCCGCGCATTTGCACTGTGCCAGGCAGCCAGGATACGGCTCATAGCTCCAGTCCGCTCACTCAGACATGTGTGTGTGTGTGTGTGTGTGTGTGTTCGTTGTAGTTGGGATGTCCCCAAGTGACCCCGAAACAAGTGTCCTTTCCGTGACATTATGACTGAGTGAATGAATGACCGACTCTGTTAAAACGGCTCCTTTAGACCAGTGTGCTCCGCATGTGGTAAAGAACTCATTGTCACACAATAGTTGCAACGCTCGGCTCGGTACACAAACCCTATAAGTATATCGTCTCTCTGTGTTCCATGTCCCATCCTTAGCCGAGGGGAGAGGATCCAGCAGTCTGAGTGCCACCGGAAAAAAGTCTGTGGTGAAGATGGAAAAGCTGCTGGACGTGGCCCAGACCAACAAGTGGAGAGTCAACAACATCCTGGACTACGAGTATGTGCCCCGGCCCAGGGAAGACATCGTGAGGGTTGCCCTCTCGTTGGTGGGCGAGGAGCTGGACTACAACGCCTTGGAATTCAACTGTGAGCACTTTGCAACGGCTCTGCGCTATGGCAAGGGCAAGTCCTGGCAGGTAGGTTGGCCTTCCACAACCACAAAGTCTGGGTCATAGATCGAATTCTCTCTCAGATGTCACATCTACTGTTATGTATCTATGGTCTGGGTCCTGGTGCACGCACAGCTCCAAGGCTCTGTTCGGTGCACTGCAATCTCAAATGGTATATTCCTACTGACTGTGTAGTGATAGTGTGTGTGTGTGTGTGTGTGTGTGTGTGTGTGCGCGTCCGTCCACAGGCGATCAAGGCGTACAAGCGTGCTACCGGGCCGCTCGGTTGGGTCTTGTGGTGGAGTGTGGTCAGGGCCGGTTCCAGAACAAGATGAACAAGGCAATGAACGTGCAGCAAGGTCACGCGCACTTGTGACAGTGAAGTTTGTGAACAAAAGCAGATATTTTATTTAATTACTGTCGAATGAAAACTGGAAAAATTTGACATGTTATTTTACTAAAAATAATGCATTTTACCATCATTTCAAGTAGAATGATACCACCCAAGCAAGAATATTTCAAGTGTTTCAAGTGCTTTACTGAAATATTTGGACCATATAATGATAATAGAATTATCTCAACCTTACATATAGGTGCCAAAAAGCCAAAGAACAAATAGAAACAACAATTATAATTCAAGTTTAAAGAGTAAGTGTGCAGCTGCAGCATGGAGATTTCATTGTACCTTTGGTAAGACCAAATAATCTCTTTAAATGCTGTAAAGTGTTTTAGCAAATAATATTATAACATAAATCTTTCAGAACATACAACACTCTACTAGGCTACATTTCTGGGCTACTCAATATTTTTTTTAAATTACTCCCTGACCATCAGGCAGAACATCTCTACTGTAAATACTGTAAGACACAGGAAATATTGTGACTTGAGTTCACAAAGTGTGGTGTCTGACTGTCTGTACACTATACAGTAAGCCTGGCTATGCAGGTTAATAATGTGAACAACAATGTAATGAAAATAAAAAGCTCTAACAAAGGTAAGTCTGCCACAATGATATAGAAGTGGGTCATTTTTGTACTGTAGTCAAAATAAAGTGTCAGAATAACTAGACAGAGGTGCTTGTCTAGAAAGCTCTGTGTCTGTATGAACAAGGCCAGGTCGAAACCTGGCATACGGCCGGTGCATGGGATCACCCATGTATACCCATACACATTTTAACAATCAACAGAACACATATAAGCTGTCATCTGATTTTCCACCTTTTTTCCCTGTTTGTGTTTAGGGATGCAGGATAAAGATTTGTTTTTTTTAATAAATGCTGCAGCTTACTGTTTAAACTTGAATTATAACTGTTGTTTTTCTTTGTTGTTTGATGTGAATTTATGGCTTTTTGGCACCTATATGTAACCTTTTAAGGTTGAGATAATTGTATTATCATTATATGGTCCAAATATTTCAGTAAAGCACTTGAAACACTTGAAATATTCTTGCTTGGGTGGTATCATTCTACTTGAAATGATGGTAAAATGTATTATTTTTAGTAAAATAACATGTCACGTGTGCAATGCAATATTTGTAATGGAAGCTTACTTAGCCATAGTTCCATAATGATTCCATTTGCATTGCACACGTGCTACACTATGCTAGCTAACACTGTGCCAGGTATTAGCCGTGTCCCATAAAGATTCCATTACAAAACACGTTAACGTTAACGTTAGCCAAACGTTTTTTTGGTTACACAATGCATTGCCAGCTATCTCAAAAACTAATGTGACAGGATAAGGTCTGTTTGATATGTTGTTAAACATATGTGTTTAACATTAACATAACAATGTGTTATTTTACACCGTTTGAAAGAATGAACCCACCTTGAATTCTTTGAACAGGTCTGCCATAAAAAGTTGAATGTAGGCTAAGTAAGCAGCAGAAGCACTATTGTTTTTGTTTTAAATACTTGAGGGCTACGTGCCACTGGTGTTGCACTGTCTGCACTCACTGCCATACAGAGTTGAATGTAAGAAGTAAGCAGAAGCACATTGTTTTGTTTTAAAGTTGAAGGCAGGGGCGGTTCTAGGCCTTTTTTTTTTTGGCCACCCAAAAATAGTCTCAGCCCACCCAAAAAAATAGAGGCAATTTTTTTTTTTTCTCTCTCTCCAAATCCATGGTGGAGCCAATGTTAAAATGATCTTTATTTATTATTTATTTTTGCTTTAAATCTATTTTTAAAGTTTCTGCTTAAAGTTCACAATAATTTCATAATACCATTTGTAATGCCACTGTAGTGCTGTTGTTCAAAATTAAAGTACATTTTCTCAGATTTATTGGTGTCTTTCTAGTCACACAATTTAACACATTGAGTGCCAGCGACGCCATATGGCGTCATTAGAAATTTACCGTAGGCTGCCAGCGACGCCAAATGGCGTCAGTAACTCCAAATTGTTTTTTTGACGGGGGGGGGGTGTCGATCTAAGCTTCTTACATCGCCTCTTACAATATTGTAGCTATTGGAGGTCTATAACCTATTTTACAAACCCATTAGGTGGCGAGAGCACTCTCCTGATAAGAGAAAGTGGAGCCAAACACACAGAAGAAGTCGCTGGGGAAAAAGGAAATCGCATCGCATCCGTCCGTATGCATCGACATGCATGAAGCCAAACGCCAGCTGTGCCCGCAGCAGCTGCATCCGCTGTCACAACTGAGCACCTCCGTGTCCGCTGCGACAGCACATTCGCATAATCAGCCTTATTATTCTCAACTCGAAGCATGGGAGCCCGTGACAAACACACGCGGAACCAAAAAGCTGGATGTCGCGCACCCTTCACTGTGTGTGCACAGCAAACTCAGCAGAGAGCCAACAGACACACCCAGGAGGAGGCGTGTGCAGTTGAGGGGGGGGGGGGGGGGGGATGCAGAGCACGCAGAGCAGCATACACTTCACCCAGACAGACCCAGACATCAGAAAATTAGCTTCAGAGTCAGTGATGTGCTTGAAATGTTTAATTTCACAAAAGGCTCATTATCTCAGCTCGTAGAAAAAAAGGGCTGTTTTTGGTTCAATCAAGCTATCTTCTCCGGCTCATAACTAAAGAATGGAAAATGGGATCAATAAACTTTTTTTTGCAGGTGATAGAAGAGAGTCTCATCGTTATTTGTGCGTGTTCAGTGTTTACATAGTAATTATTAAAGAAATTATATGACTGTTTTAAAATGCATTGCGGCCTATGTGGCACAGCAAGCAACCTTTTGCCCAAGGGCCGTGGCACTCAAAGTGTTAATAGTCAGTGTTTCCCATACACTGATCTATTTGTGGTGGTACACCCTACATAGATTTTGACCCCCACAAATACTGCCACATATTAATTTCAACTAGTTGACTGCAAACTCCTGCTTTAGTGCTTACAGTATATTATTATCTTGTCGGAATATTATTCCAGCCAATAAGTTAGGAAGTTCCCTTTTGATTTAATTTGACTTTTGTTTTGCCTACAAAGCAAAATGTTACTTTACTTGAAACTCCCCTGAAGTGATTTTGGTATTATTTATGCAAGCATAATTCTACCATATAGTAACCTGTATGCAGAATATAGTATATATAGGGAAACAATTATTTTTTCATCGCTGTAAAACCACAGAACGGTAAAGAAGATAGTGTGTAGTTCTTCATAGATCTAGTCTCTTCATTTTGATCTCAAAGTGTGCCAGTTTGATCCATTTTTACTTGAAACTGTACAAAATTTTCTTCCGGGGGGGGCATGCCCCCGGACCCCCCTAGGGGTTCAGTGGTCCATGACCTTTGGGTGGGCTCAGCCCACCCAAAGCTCTGATGCTAAAACCACCCCTGGGGACATGCCATTTGTTCATTGGAAATGGTTGCATGCTTTAAAAAAGGAGATCTCACCGCTGTTTACATGCTTTTCCAATCGGCTAACACGCTAGTTATAGCCTACTTAGCTCAGCTGTTAGCTACTTATCTTAGCTCTCTGCCTCGCGGTAAGATGTTCATGTTGGGGTCATGCCTATGTTCCCCGGGTTCTATGTTCCCCGGGTTCTATGTTCCCCGCTCCTGCTAAAAAGGGTTCTATGTTCCCCGGGTCCTATGTTCCCCGCTCCTGAAAAAGGGTCCTATGTTCCCCGCTCGTATGCGTAAAGTCAGCGAGTGCAAACCACAATATCTCGAGGTTGTGAGACTTCATTGACAGACTGCATGAGGGAAAGCTCCAGTCTATAGGCTCAGATATATGCACACATTCAGCAGCAGGAGCAGCAACATGCTATCCATAATATTACATTTTTCAGAGAGAGAGAGAAAGAGAGAGAGATCAATATTTGCAACATTCAGGCAGCACAAATCGCCATGCCCTCCATACAGCCAAAGCCTCCTCCCTCTCCTCTGTCCTTGTCCTTCTTGATCTTTCTGCTGCTTTTGACACGGTTAATCATCACATCCTTCTCTCCACTCTCACTGATCTCGGTATTTCTGGTTCTGCACTCTCATGGTTCACCTCCTATCTCTCCAATCGCACTTATCAGGTTCTCTGGCGTGGGTCCCTCTCTAAAACTTGCACTCTGAACACGGGTGTCCCCCAGGGATCTGTCCTCGGCCCCTTCCTGTTCCTTCTATATGTTAGGTCCCTTGGTCACATAATCACTTCCCACGGTTTCTCCTACCACAGCTATGCAGATGACACTCAACTTTTCCTCTCTTTTCCCCCTTCCGACACCCTAATCCAGTCACGTCTCGCCGCCTGCCTTAATGACATTGTCTCCTGGATGACTGCCCATCATCTCAAACTTAACCTCAACAAAACCGAGCTCCTCTTCCTCCCTGGGAAAGATTGTCCACTCTCTGACCTCTCCATCACTATCAACAACATCATTATTCTACCGTCAAATACTGTTAAGAACCTTGGTGTAACGTTAGATAACCAGCTATCAAATTCAGCCTTCATCTCAGCAACCGCCCGCTCCTGTAGGTTTTTACTATATAATATTAGAAAGATCCGTCCGTTCCTCACTAGGGAGGCAGCTCAGCTCCTGATCCAGGCACTCGTCCTGTCCCGCCTTGACTACTGTAATGTCCTATTGGCGGGGCTACCTGCCTCGGCCATTCAACCCCTCCAACTCATTCTAAATTCTGCTGCCCGTCTGGTGTTCAACTTACCTAAATTTTCCCATGTCACTCCCCTTTTCCGTGACCTTCACTGGCTCCCCATCTTGGCCCGTATCAAATTCAAAACCCTGGTACTGACCTACCGTGCAGTTCACCGGTCAGCCCCGCTCTACTTACAATCCCTGGTCAGCTTCCAATCATCCCACCGTTCCCTCCGCTCCTCCACCTGCACGGCTCGCCTCGCCCCTCCATCGCTACGTGGCCCTGGTGAACGCTTGTCTCGTTCAAGACTGTTCTCCTCCATGGCTCCGCAATGGTGGAATGAACTTCCCCCCTTCGTCATGTTGGCCGAGACACTGCCGATTTTTCGCCGGAGACTAAAAACTTACCTTTTCGGGCTACACCTGGGTCCCTCCGGAATCGGTTAACCCTTATTGATTATATATGGTTTTAGTTATGTTTTCATTGTTTGTATTTCTTTGAATGAATTGTTTTGAAATGTGATGTAAGTCGCTTTGGATAAAAGCGTCTGCCAAATGAAATAAAGTAAAAGTAAAGTATAACCCACAGACATGCACAAGTTTTGAAGCCATTCAAATAAATTGTTTAATTTCGCTTTCCTCTGCAACAGGCTACTTCCCACAGGCTACTTCGCAAGCATAATGTGCGAAGAAAAAATAAAGCGAAATAATAAGTGTTATATCACTACGTGGCCGACATATGCTTCTCTAGCCTCTGTATAAATGTTACAAATTGCTAGGGAAAACTTTCTTATCGTGGCATTGTGCCAGGAAAACATGAGGCATAGCCTACTGCGCCATAGCGCATCGCAGAAACTTTTGCAAGCCGAACCCCATATTTTCAAGATGAGCCAGAGAGAGCCAGAGACCCGAGGCAGTGCACTGTAGTATGGAGTCACGCTGAAAAAGGTGTGCTGTCTCTGATGTGTCATACAGGCAATATGGAAACTGGGCTCGCTAATGGCCTTCCAAAGCCCGGTGGCCTCAATTCGCACATCTGTTCCACTGGTCGGTGTGCGTTCGATCTCACGAAGCAGGTGGGCAATGTCATCACAGGACTTCATGATCACTTTCACTGTGGCCAGGTGGCCAGTCCACCGTTGCTCAAGCAGTCGCTTCAACTTCTCTCCTGTGTAGACTGCAGCTACTGTAGGTTTCCTGAAGAACTTGTAGAGAGAGTTACACACACTGAAGAAGTTCTCCAATGTGTTCTCAGATGACATGGCATGCACTATGACCAGGTGAAGCTGGTGATTAAAACAGTGCACATAAGGCACTTCCCTCTGTAGTTCTTCCTGTACGATTTTCTGCATCCCTCCATGTACACCTGACATGACACTTGCCCCATCATAACACTGGCTTAGAATCTTCTGTGTAGTCAATCCAATGTCTTCCAACTATGACAAAACGAGTTGAGCCAGAGACCTGGCATCACATTGTTTAGTAGTTGCCATTGAAACAAGTCTCTCTTTCACACTGTTGGTGCTTTTATCCACATAGCGAAGCACTATTGAGATATTTTCACATCCAGTGGGGTCTTTGGTGCCGTCCACTTTTAATGTGTACCACCCATCTTCTCCTATTTCATTTACAATTTCCTCAGTTATGATTTTACTCATAAGTTCCATTATTTCATTTTGTATATGATTTGATGTGTATGTGGCATTGGCGGGGATGGTATCAAAAATATTCTTTAAGTCCTTGTCCTTTTTAAGTGTGTAATCCATCAAGGCTAAAAAAAGACCACTACTTGTCTCACCTCTTGTATCCAACACATCAACAGAGCCTCGGAAAGGCAGCTGGTTTACAGCTAGAAATTGAATGATGTCCAAAATAGCGCTCACATAAGTGCGGTTTCTCTCAAGCTGGTCTTCATTCACAAGTGTAGAAACCTCCGTCCCAGTCTCTTCTCTCCGAAGCCTCTCCTTCCACAACACCACTGATGTCATGTCTTCTTTGCTTGCTTCATGCCTTCCCAGTCCTTTATCACGGACAAGAATGAATGAATGAATGAATGAATGAATGAATGAATGAATTAATGAATGAAAAAAAAAAAACACGGCATCTTTTTTGCAGGAATATTCTAACCATTCTCTGTTCTTAAACCATGAACTGAAAAAGGAACGCTTTACTCCACTGAATAGACTTGCTGGGTACTTGTGTAAACGTACTTGCAGTGGTTCTTCTTTTCCTAGGTCATCCGGTAACGTTACTTGACGAGCCTGGCCTCCGAGGGGTGGTGGCGGTGTTTGGGACGAGACAGGCGCCTGGTCTGGGGGTGAAGGCGGAGGCTCATCAGGAATCTAGCAGACAAAAAGCAGGAAATGGCTGGAAGTCACGCAAGGGATCTGGAGAGGCATGTGGGGGAGAGCGCTGGAGAAAGGCTGTGTGTGTCAGCGGGACCAGGGGGAGGAGGGTGAGGGGCGAGGAGGGGAGGAGGGTGAGGGTGAGGGGCGAGGAGGGTGAGGGTGAGGGGCGAGGAGGGGGGATGACGACAAACAGGCATCTGTGTTCCAGCGTCTTCCCACTGAGACGGGGAGGACGCTGCAGAATTGTGAGCCATCCCCAGCGCCTCCTCACCCCTACCTACACCCCGAGATAGTAGCTTCAGATCAGGAGGGAGGGACATGGACGGATAAGTACATGTTTCATGCTCCAGTCAGATAGGCACACCGGGTTGTTGTGTCTTCCTGTGTGGTTCCTCTATTGAGCCGTGCAGAAGCATGGTTGGTTACCTGCTCCACAGTGAGGGGCGAGCAGATCTCCTCTCCTCTGAGGATCATGGAGCGCTGGGTCAACACCTCCGACAGCTGGAAGGAGTCCAGGCCCAGCAGATCGCTCACATTGCTGACCACTGCAACACACACATGCACACACACACACACACACACACACACACACACACACACACACACACACACGTAATATAAATCCCCAACACAGACTAATAGTCCAGCTGACTCCCATTTATGTCCGACATCAGAACCTACATATCTCTTCTTATCCTATACAATATGGAGGAAAGTCCCTATACTGTGGTGGCTGTGTGTGGTGTATTGTGTAGTACACTGTGTGTGGTACACTGTGTGTAGTATATTGTGTAGTACACTGTGTGTAGTACCCTGTGTGTGGTACACTGTGTGTAGTATATTGTGTAGTACACTGTGTGTAGTATATTGTGTAGTACACTGTGTATAGTATATTGTGTAGTACACTGTGTGTAGTATATTGTGTAGTACACTGTGTGTAGTATATTGTGTAGTACACTGTGTGTAGTACAGTGTGTAGTACACTGTGTGTAGTATATTGTGTAGTACACTGTGTATAGTATATTGTGTAGTACACTGTGTATAGTATATTGTGTAGTACACTGTGTATAGTATATTGTGTAGTACACTGTGTGTAGTACAGTGTGTAGTACACTGTGTGTAGTATATTGTGTAGTACACTGTGTATAGTATATTGTGTAGTACACTGTGTGTAGTATATTGTGTAGTACACTGTGTATAGTATATTGTGTACTACATACACTGTGTGTAGTACAGTGTGTAGTACACTGTGTGTAGTATATTGTGTAGTACACTGTGTGTAGTATATTGTGTAGTACACTGTGTGTAGTATATTTAAGCAATATAGCATGAGAGCGAGTGTGTTGTGGCAAATATATCCCGCTGATCAGTTGTTATCCCACGAGGCCGCAGGCCGAGTGGGATAACAACTGATCAGCGGGATATATGCCACAACACACGCTGCTCGAGTGCTATATTGCTTTTATAAAACGGTTTCCAAGTATGATAATATAAATATAATAATAATACTATAAGTCCGACTGGCATGGTATTCCGATAGAGTCAGTTGAAACACTACTGTAAGGCGGGACCTCTAGCAAGAAGATAGACGTGCGGGTGATTTGATTGGATCGTTCTGGAGACTGAAGTTGACATTGGCCAATCCTGCCGCTTGCTGAGAAGCTGAGAGCTTTCTGCAAAGCCCGACACCAACTAACGTTACGGGGTTAAATGCGGGGTTTAATGCAGGGTTAACAGCCTTTTTTTTGCAAAGAAGACATTAGCCCGCATCTATTCTTGTACAAAACATAATTTTCTGCGAAGTATTAGTAAAGTTATAAGCGAAGATCGATTCACAAGGATCTGACAGCTGTCTCCGCCATTTGTTTTTTTTGAGGTAACCAAAGGCTTTTAGTAAGAGAGTTGCCATGGCAACCAATAACCCATGGCCATGGGTTATTGGAGTGGGTTATTGGATTTATACAATGGCTGTGAACCAATCAGATTGCTTGATTTGAGAGAGCCGTTTTATAATGTGTAGTACACTGTGTATAGTATATTGTGTAGTACACTGTGTGTAGTACAGTGTGTAGTACACTGTGTGTAGTATATTGTGTAGTACACTGTGTGTAGTACACTGTGTGTAGTATATTGTGTAGTACACTGTGTAGTATATTGTGTAGTACACTGTGTGTAGTATATTGTGTAGTACACTGTGTGTAGTATATTGTGTAGTATATTGTGTGTAGTATATTGTGTAGTACACTGTGTGTAGTATATTGTGTAGTACACTGTGTGTAGTATATTGTGTAGTACACTGTGTGTAGTATATTGTGTAGTACACTGGTTCCTTGGAAAAGAGGTCAGACTCCACAAACAAAGGAGCCTTGAGCTCATGTTACAGCCTGTTGAGTTCTCTCCTCCTGTCTGTCTGTCTGATGTCACTCAGACTCAGGCCTCCACACCGGTGCAGCACGAGAGTAACCTGGCATCAGTGATGAACAAGTGATCACGTGTAGAATTTGGCTATTTCTACTATCAATTGCAGTGTAAACAGTTGGGGGGAGGTTTGTGCTATCACCCAAAAAATCACCTTTGTTCTGTAAGTACAAGGATTTTTTTTCTTTGTTACAGAGAAGAGTGAGGACATGTGTTCAGCACTTCCCTTTGGATCCATCTGATACCAATATCATTTTCTTAATGTTGATTCATTCTCACCTCCTTTGGAAGTGATCTGAGCTCCGCCGGCAGTCATGAATTCAATGTTGCCCATCTGGAGGACAGCAGACAGCAGCTTGAACACGTCTCGGATCTCCTCCTCAGTGAACTCCATCACTTTCAGAGCTTCCTGCAGGGGCACCACAGAAGAAGCTTAGACTTTCAGAGCTTCCTGCAGGGGCACCACAGAAGAAGCTTAGATGAGCTTCCTGCAGGGACACCACAGAAGAAGCTTAGACTTTCAGAGCTTCCTGCAGGGGCACCACAGAAGAAGCTTAGATGAGCTTCCTGCAGGGGCACCACAGAAGAAGCTTAGATAGAGCTTCCTGCAGGGGCACCACAGAAGAAGCTTAGACTTTCAGAGCTTCCTGCAGGGGCACCACAGAAGAAGCTTAGACTTTCAGAGCTTCCTGCAGGGGCACCACAGAAGAAGCTTAGATGACATGAAGGGAACAGAGCTTCCTGCAGGGGCACCACAGAAGAAGCTTAGACTTTCAGAGCTTCCTGCAGGGGCACCACAGAAGAAGCTTAGACTTTCAGAGCTTCCTGCAGGGGCACCACAGAAGAAGCTTAGATGACATGAAGGGAAACATGTAATCACTGAAATGAGAAACATAGAGTTCAAGATGTCACTATTTGATAGGACAGCAGGCAGACATGAAAGGTGGAGGGAGAAAGGGGACGACATGCGGCAAAGGACAACAGGTCGGACCCGAACCCGGGTCGGTTGTGCGAAGGACCACCCCCCGTGGCACGCGCTCCACCAGGCCAGCCACCAGGACGCACCCAGTTCTACTGATTCTGAACCTCCTTGTTCCTTGGAGCTTTAAATCCACCTCATAAATCTTAAGAGGATATCATTAATGTCAGCAAGGACATTTTAAGCCTGGTTTACACATCACTCATTGAATCCATACTTACCTTTAACAACTCATCCTGGTACAACGCCCTCACCATCAAACACAAAACCAAACTCACAGTCCCGCATAACCAATCAGGCAAATACAATAATTGGTTCACCCCAAACTCCCCTGTCTGAATTGTACAACCGGTCAGTCATCAGGAAAGCCAGATCACACAGTACCCCTCTAAACTCCTTCAGCAATCCTTTCAATTTAAACACGATTTCAGACGGACAAGCCCGTCTTTATTGTCACACGATTACAATCAACACATGCACGGAGGGCCACAACACACACATGCTGACGGTGGCCGGTGAAATTTGTCCTCTGCATTTAATTCATCCTGGCTTTGTCCTTTCCTCCGGGGGGCAGGCCAGGAGCAGTGGTCGCTTTCTCGTACAGCGCCCGGGGACCAACTTCGGATGTTGTCGTCACTGGTCGGATGACGATGACGATCTGATCTTCTGCATGTTTTTAATGGGGGGGGGGGGGGGGTTATATACGGAGGAACCCCCCTGGGGGAGCACGGGGAGAACATGCAAACTCCACACAGACAGAAAGGCCCTTACGACGAGATACCCCACCTGGGCAGTAGGCACTGAACATATGGGGGGGAACACAACCACAGCGCCCACAGTGTCCCAGGCGAGAATCGAACTCAGGACCTTCTGACTGCGAGGCGACAGCTCTACCACTGAGCCACCGTGCCCCCCATCAGGTCGACGTTACAACGTCCCACTGGCCCAGAAAACATTTACACTAAATCCTTTATCCCGTCTGCAATCACCGGCCTGAACATTTTCTGTCAGTTGTGTTTTTTATTGTGTGTATGTGTCTATGTGTTTTTAATGTCTTTTGGAACATGCACTTTTGAGCCTGTTGAAGGAGAATTTCTGTTGCTTTGTAACAGACAATAAAGTTATCTTGTATCTTGAATTCAAAATGCGTCTCACAAGCCAGTGAGACACAATCAAATAAAAACATCCCCCCCCCCTCAGGCTCATGCTTTCTGAGTGAGAGTGAGTGTCTGTGTGAAGAGATGGTGTTCCACTCATCATAAGGTTTATGGCGCCCTCTGGAGGAAATGCAAACCATGTGCAGCAGAGATCCCTTTCCATATTTACCATCTTCCTCCTCCTTACCATGACACTGTCAAACAGCTGCTTGTCATCCAGACTGCTGTCCTTCATGCAGCCTGACTGGGTCAGGTAGTGGTACGACTCAGGACCCTCAGACAGGAAGTACATGTCTGCAACACAGATACATTGGGAAAATCAACCATCAATCTGTCCCTGGTAGATCCTTTGCTTTAGTGCTCCATGCTAGCTCTTTAGCATACACTTGAGTGATAGTAGGAAACTAGCATTATCCAAGGTAAGAGGACTGAGCTTTTAGTGATAAACGCTGGAAGACAATGTTCTTGCTTTTGAGATACATAGTGTATGATGAAGTGTTAGCATGGGCTACTAGTGTTACATAGTGTATGATGAGGTGTTAGCATGGGCTACTAGTGTTACATAGTGTATGATGACGTGTTAGCATGGGCTACTAGTGTTACATAGTGTATGATGAAGTGTTAGCATGGGCTACTAGTGTTACATAGTGTATGATGACGTGTTAGCATGGGCTACTAGTGTTACATAGTGTATGATGACGTGTTAGCATGACCTACAGAGATACATAGTGTATGATGAAGTGTTAGCATGGGCTACTAGTGTTACATAGTGTATGATGAAGTGTTAGCATGGGCTACAGAGATACCTAGTGTATGATGAAGTGTTAGCATGGGCTACTAGTGTTACATAGTGTATGATGAAGTGTTAGCATGGGCTACAGAGATACATAGTGTATGATGAAGTGTTAGCATGGGCTACTAGTGTTACATAGTGTATGATGAAGTGTTAGCATGGGCTACAGAGATACATAGTGTATGATGAAGTGTTAGCATGGGCTACAGAGATACATAGTGTATGATGAAGTGTTAGCATGGGCTACAGAGATACATAGTGTATGATGAAGTGTTAGCATGGCCTACAGAGATACCTAGTGTATGATGAAGAGTTAGCATGGGCTACAGAGATACCTAGAGTATGATGAAGTGTTAGCATGGCCTACAGAGATACCTAGTGTATGATGAAGTGTTAGCATGGGCTACAGAGATACATAGTGTATGATGAAGTGTTAGCATGGCCTACAGAGATACATAGTGTATGATGAAGTGTTAGCATGGGCTACTAGTGTTACATAGTGTACGATGAAGTGTTAGCATGGGCTACAGAGATACCTAGTGTATGATGAAGTGTTAGCATGGGCTACTAGCGTTACATAGTGTACGATGAAGTGTTAGCATGGGCTACAGAGATACCTAGTGTATGATGAAGTGTTAGCATGGGCTACAGAGATACATAGTGTATGATGAAGTGTTAGCATGGCCTACAGAGATACCTAGTGTATGATGAAGAGTTAGCATGACCTACAGAGATACATAGTGTATGATGAAGTGTTAGCATGGGCTACTAGTGTTACATAGTGTATGATGAAGTGTTAGCATGGGCTACAGAGATACCTAGTGTATGATGAAGTGTTAGCATGGGCTACTAGTGTTACATAGTGTATGATGAAGTGTTAGCATGGGCTACTAGTGTTACATAGTGTATGATGAAGTGTTAGCATGGGCTACAGAGATACCTAGTGTATGATGAAGTGTTAGCATGGGCTACTAGTGGCTACTAGTGTAAACAATCTACTATGGATATAATAGATGACTTTCGTGTCTACGTTCTTCAAAGATTTGGTGTATTCCTTTAAACGTCAAGACAACCCACCTCTGTGGTCTCTGTCTGCTCCTGCCAACAGCGCATAGAAGATGTGGTAGTTTCTCTCTCCAGGATTCTGTCGAACCACACGGTTCTAGGAAGGAGTGATGATGATTAGAAGAAGAGTTTTTAATCAATCTTTCACAACTGAATGGACTCTCCTGATGATTGTGAGGTTGATGTCATCAAATAATACATTCACAAACAAGAAATGTCCCAGATACTGATGTGTGTCAACAAACACAACAGAACGTTACCTTTTCGAGCAAATCTGAGGGTTGAAAGTCAAGGAGAACACTGACATACTTAATAATCCAATATAGAAATTTTCAACCCCTTTTCCCCCAACCTGGTTAAATAAAGGTTCAATAAAAAATAAAAAATAAAATAATGTCTACTCTGTACAAAGCACGAGGTCAATATGAGACTGTGTATCGTCTGTGAATCAGTGAAGGATACAGTCGATGATGCAGCCTCCCTGGATGTTTCCATTGTGGGAGAAGTGGAGCTGGATAAACTTCCCAAAGCGACTGGAGTTGTTGTTGTACACCGTCTTGGCGTTCCCAAATGCTTCCATGATAGGACTGGAGATGGAAGAAAGGGAACATATAAATGGCATTGTATTTCTACATCACAGCTGATGAGTGTGGTGGGTCACCCTGCCTTAAAGAGCTGCTAACCCACTCAAACTTATTTTGTTTATATGCTTTTCAATTGCATATTTGTATCACGTGTGGTCTAAATGCTGTTTCATACTGTCTGTGAGCAGGATTACGTCTGTCTGTCTGTTTGTGAGCAGGATTACGTCTGTTTGTCTGTCTGTGAGCAGGATTACGTCTGTTTGTCTGTCTGTGAGCAGGATTACGTCTGTCTGTCTGTGAGCAGGATTATGTCTGTCTGTCTGTGAGCAGGATTAGGTCTGCATGTCTGTCTGTGAGCAGGATTACGTCTGTTTAATTGTCTGTGACCAGGATTACGTCTGTTTGACTGTCTGTGAGCAGGATTACGTCTGTTTGACTGTCTGTGAGCAGGATTACGGCAAAACCGCTCGGCCGATTTTCATGAAACCTCGTGGAAGGGCGTAGGAACCCATTAAACGATGGCCTGCTCCACCCTGGTGGTCAAAAAGGAGAGTGCAGTGTGCGGTACGCTACCTGCTTTGAACGATGGCCTATTCCACCCTGGTGGTCAGAGAGGAGAGTGCAGTGTGCGGTACGCTACCTGCTCTGAACGATGGCCTGCTCCACCCTGGTGGTCAGAGAGGAGAGTGCAGTGTGCGGTACGCTACCTGCTCTGAACGATGGCCTGCTCCACCCTGGTGGTCAGAGAGGAGAGTGCAGTGTGCGGTACGCTACCTGCTCTGAACGATGGCCTGCTCCACCCTGGTGGTCAGAGAGGAGAGTGCAGTGTGCGGTACGCTACCTGCTCTGAACGATGGCCTGCTCCACCCTGGTGGTCAGAGAGGAGAGTGCAGTGTGCGGTACGCTACCTGCTCTGAACGATGGCCTGCTCCACCCTGGTGGTCAGAGAGGAGAGTGCAGTGTGCGGTTCAGCAGCAGCTTGGTGCTCTCTGTCTTCCCTGCTCCGCTCTCTCCACTAAACAGAGTCAAGAGAGAGGAAGGTTCAAAGATACTTTCCTGAGAGAAAAACATTGACTGTATAATCAATGAATACAAAGACGGTTCATTCCAAAAGCTATTCATCCCGTTTCGCTACATGAAATGTATTAAGCACAGATGATTTTACTCTCAAATTGGAACTATTTTATATGCAAAGGTCTTAAAATTACTCTATTAGTATCCCATAATGTGCCTTGCTTTTACATGCTTTACAGCAGAGGTTTTCAAAGTGGGAGGCGGGCCTCCCCAGGGGGGCTCCAAGAAGTTTCAGTTTAGTTAGTTTAGTTTAGTTAGATCTAGCAAGACTATTTCCTGTGACGCCCTTTGAGACTTGCCTGTGAATTAGAGCTATATATTATAAATAAACAAAACAAACTAAAATAAAGAGTAGGTGTGTCAAATGTTGGATCCCTCTGTTTGGGATGAAACTCCTCCCACAGCTCACTCCCCCTCAGGTCACCTGATGAGGACACACTGGCTGTCGTGTCTCTTCCACAGGCAGCAGTAACACTCGTTGGCCACGGCGAAGATGTGAGGAGGCAGCTCCCCCATGTGGTGTTTGCTGTACACATCGACCGCAGCACCGTCGTACAGGCCCGCTATCCTCTTATAGGGGTTCACCGCTGCCAGGATAGAACCTATGTTGGTCTGGGGGGGGGGGGGGGGGGGGGGGGAGAGAAAAGGCAGAGAGAACGGGAAGAAGAGGGGAGAGATGAAAGATGGGGATACAGGGGAGATAGAGAGGGAGAAGGAAGAATAACATGGGAAAGAAGATTCTTTACCACTATATTATGCAGGTCTGACATCTTGACCAGCACTGGAACAAACATTGTACGACTATATGAAAAAGTATCAGTTCAGAAGATTCACCCAGTTTCATATCCACTATCTCCTCTGACACACTACCTGCAGTCAGGAACACTCTAAATAACCTTACGCTGCTGTGAATGGCCTAGTTTACACCCAGGCTGCTTTTATTTTAGGATCCACTGCTCCTGCTTGGGTAAAAAAGCCTCACACAAGTGTGTTTGTGGGTCATCATTCCACTTACAATGATAATGGTCTGTAATGGCATTTAGACGGGCCAGGCAAACCCTCTGTGACGAGATGAGGAGATAGGGTTTCTAGAAAGAGAGCAACCATGTCTCTGTGGGCGAGGATTATTTTCCTAAACAGATTTCAAAGAGGTCAGGTTGAATCTTTCACTTTTCTGATGCCACATGGCCTAATGAAGCCTGCGTGGACTTTAACACTTTGTCATGGAAATAATCCCAGGGTCAAACAACATGATCAAAGCAAAAATCATGACTATTTTTATCAATCTGTGATGTTCAGTGCTTTCCAGCCAGGAGTTATTTTGTATTTTGTATTTTTATATATTTATTTTATTTTATTTACCCACTTGCCTGCCTTGTCTACATCAACTCCAGTGATTTCCTACATTTTCCAGAATAGCCCAACATTAGGAATAAGAAAAACACAGGTACATAACATCGCTATAGCGCTTTTACATTGTTTTAAAGTGGAGTTTCCTTTGAAACATCATTACGTGGCTGAGACCCTGCTGCTCTCACACATGAAGACAGTGTGGGATGTTGTCTTACATAGATGTTGTCCTGCTCTCACACATGAAGATAGTGTGGTATGTTGTCTTACATAGATGTTGTTCTGCTCTCACACATGAAGATAGTGTGGTATGTTGTCTTACATAGATGTTGTCCTGCTCTCACACATAAAGATAGTGTGGTATGTTGTCTTACATAGATGTTGTCCTGCTCTCACACATAAAGATAGTGTGGTATGTTGTCTTACATAGATGTTGTCCTGCTCTCACACATGTAGATAGTGTGGTATGTTGTCTTACATAGATGTTGTGCTGCTCTGACACATGAAGATAGTGTGGTATGTTGTCTTACATAGATGTTGTGCTGCTCTGACACATGAAGATAGTGTGGTATGTTGTCTTACATAGATGTTGTTCTGCTCTCACACATGAAGATAGTGTGGTATGTTGTCTTACATAGATGTTGTTCTGCTCTCACACATGAAGATAGTGTGGTATGTTGTCTTACATAGATGTTGTCCTGCTCTCACACATGAAGATAGTGTGGTATGTTGTCTTACATAGATGTTGTCCTGCTCTCACACATAAAGATAGTGTGGTATGTTGTCTTACATAGATGTTGTCCTGCTCTCACACATGAAGATAGTGTGGTATGTTGTCTTACATAGATGTTGTCCTGCTCTCACACATGAAGACAGTGTGGTATGTTGTCTTACATAGATGTTGTCCTGCTCTCACACATGAAGATAGTGTGGTATGTTGTCTTACATAGATGTTGTCCTGCTCTCACACATGTAGATAGTGTGGTATGTTGTCTTACATAGATGTTGTCCTGCTCTCACACATGAAGATAGTGTGGTATGTTGTCTTACATAGATGTTGTCCTGCTCTCACACATGAAGATAGTGTGGTATGTTGTCTTACATAGATGATGTCCTGCTCTCACACATGAAGATAGTGTGGTATGTTGTCTTACATAGATGTTGTCCTGCTCTCACACATGAAGATAGTGTGGTATGTTGTCTTACATAGATGATGTCCTGCTCTCACACATGAAGATAGTGTGGTATGTTGTCTTACATAGATGATGTCCTGCTCTCACACATGAAGATAGTGTGGTATGTTGTCTTACATAGATGTTGTCCTGCTCTCACACATGAAGACAGTGTGGTATGTTGTCTTACATAGATGTTGTCCTGCTCTCACACATGAAGATAGTGTGGTATGTTCTCTTACATAGATGATGTCCTGCTCTCACACATGAAGATAGTGTGGTATGTTGTCTTACATAGATGATGTCCTGCTCTCACACATGAAGATAGTGTGGTATGTTGTCTTACATAGATGTTGTCCTGCTCTCACACATGAAGATAGTGTGGTATGTTGTCTTACATAGATGTTGTCCTGCTCTCACACATGAAGATAGTGTGGTATGTTGTCTTACATAGATGTTGTCCTGCTCTCACACATGAAGATAGTGTGGTATGTTGTCTTACATAGATGATGTCCTGCTCTCACACATGAAGACAGTGTGGTATGTTGTCTTACATAGATGTTGTCCTGCTCTCACACATGAAGATAGTGTGGTATGTTCTCTTACATAGATGTTGTCCTGCTCTCACACATGTAGATAGTGTGGTATGTTGTCTTACATAGATGTTGTCCTGCTCTCACACATGTAGATAGTGTGGTATGTTGTCTTACATAGATGATGTCCTGCTCTCACACATGTAGATAGTGTGGTATGTTGTCTTACATAGATGTTGTCCTGCTCTGACACATGAAGATAGTGTGGTATGTTCTCTTACATAGATGTTGTCCTGCTCTCACACATGAAGATAGTGTGGTATGTTCTCTTACATAGATGTTGTCCTGCTCTCACACATGAAGATAGTGTGGTATGTTGTCTTACATAGATGTTGTCCTGCTCTCACACATGAAGATAGTGTGGTATGTTGTCTTACATAGATGTTGTCCTGCTCTCACACATGTAGATTAGGGCTGTTGAAACGAATTTTGATATTCGAATATTATTCGAATTTAATAATTATGAACGAAATTCGATTATTATTATTTTTTAAAAACGAATATTTAATTTTTTAATTTAAATTTTTTTTTTTTTTTTTTTTTTTTTTTTTTTTTAGAACACTAGAACAGTGACAAGTTCTGACAACATACTTGAAGAAAAGAGTGTTAACTGAAGTTGACTGTTGAAGCTGCTATACTGATGTAAACCTACCTGTAGCTCTGACTGTTGAAGCTGCTATACTGAATGTAAACATGTAGCTCTTAAGTGCAATACGTGACTGATTTTTTTTTGTTCATGGCTCATTGTTGTTTTGGCAAAGTTTACTTAGTTGTTTATTGATAAGGAGCTCAAACAAAGGCTGTGTCTTTTTTTATTATCAATTATTTTATCCAAAAAACATTTTTTTTTTTTTTTTTTTTTTTTATTCAATTAAAAATTAATTAAAATATTCGAATATAATTCGAATATTAAAATGTATAAAGCACTGAAATTCGAATTTGATTATAGAGGGAGATTGACAGCCCTAATGTAGATAGTGTGGTATGTTGTCTTACATAGATGTTGTCCTGCTCTCACACATGAAGATAGTGTGGTATGTTCTCTTACATAGATGTTGTCCTGCTCTCACACATGAAGATAGTGTGGTATGTTGTCTTACATAGATGTTGTCCTGCTCTCACACATGAAGACAGTGTGGTATCAATGTTGTCTTACATAGATGTTGTTCTGCTCTCACACATGAAGATAGTGTGGTATGTTGTCTTACATAGATGTTGTCCTGCTCTCACACATGAAGACAGTGTGGTATGTTGTCTTACATAGATGTTGTCCTGCTCTCACACATGAAGATAGTGTGGTATGTTGTCTTACATAGATGTTGTCCTGCTCTCACACATGAAGATAGTGTGGTATGTTGTCTTACATAGATGTTGTCCTGCTCTCACACATGTAGATAGTGTGGTATGTTGTCTTACATAGATGTTGTCCTGCTCTCACACATGAAGATAGTGTGGTATGTTGTCTTACATAGATGTTGTCCTGCTCACACACATGAAGATAGTGTGGTATGTTGTCTTACATAGATGTTGTCCTGCTCTCACACATGTAGATAATGTGGTATGTTGTCTTACATAGATGTTGTCCTGCTCTCACACATGAAGATAGTGTGGTATGTTGTCTTACATAGATGTTGTCCTGCTCTCACACATGAAGATAGTGTGGTATGTTGTCTTACATAGATGTTGTCCTGCTCTCACACATGAAGATAGTGTGGTATGTTGTCTTACATAGATGTTGTCCTGCTCTCACACATGAAGATAGTGTGGTATGTTGTCTTACATAGATGTTGTCCTGCTCTCACACATGAAGATAGTGTGGTATGTTGTCTTACATAGATGTTGTCTTTCTGGTAGCGCAGATAGAGGTTGTGCATGATGGCAGCTTCATGCAGCTCTGCCAGTGTGGACATGTCCTCCACTCCATGGATGCTGCTTGGGTGCATGGGGTACACCGTCTCTCTGCTCAGCTCCGCCCTCTGCAGGTAGATCACCTGAAACAACACACAGACACACAGACACACAGACACACACACACACACACACACACACACACACAGTTAGCCTCTCATATCACTGTTTTTGTACGTGCGGTCCATGACAGCAACACTAATTGATTACGAGAAGTGGGTGAAGAAGACAGGCTACATCATACAGTGGCCCAATCTGTTACTGCCAAGGTGCCCTACACTGTATTTAACCTTATTCATACAAATAATGAATTTGTATACAAGCAAAATATAAAATTTCATAGTACTATTATCTTGGCCAAAAGATGCTGTCTTATGCTGTTTCAGCATATAAAAACTGTAAGAATAGTTTTTTGAACAACATAAAAAAATAAATCAAAACAACAAAATCAACATGAATAATAAAACATTGAATGAAACATTGTCAAGAAGTTGCCGGTTATCACGGTGGTCATGGTTATCACAGTGGTCATGGTTATCACGGTGGTCATGGTTATCACGGTGGTCATGGTTATCACAGTGGTCAGTTATCACAGTGGTCATGGTTATCACAGTGGTCATGGTTATCACGGTGGTCATGGTTATCACGGTGGTCATGGTTATCACAGTGGTCATGGTTATCACAGTGGTCATGGTTATCACGGTGGTCACGGTTATCACAGTGGTCATGGTTATCACGGTGGTCATGGTTATCACGGTGGTCATGGTTATCACAGTGGTCATGGTTATCACAGTGGTCATGGTTATCACGGTGGTCATGGTTATCACAGTGGTCATGGTTATCACGGTGGTCACAGTTATCACAGTGGTCAGTTATCACAGTGGTCATGGTTATCACGGTGGTCACGGTTATCACGGTGGTCACAGTTATCACAGTGGTCAGTTATCACAGTGGTCATGGTTATCACGGTGGTCATGGTTATCACGGTGGTCACAGTTATCACGGTGGTCATGGTTATCACGGTGGTCATGGTTATCACGGTGGTCACGGTTATCACAGTGGTCATGGTTATCACGGTGGTCACGGTTATCACGGTGGTCATGGTTATCACAGTGGTCATGGTTATCACGGTGGTCACGGTTATCACGGTGGTCATGGTTATCACAGTGGTCATGGTTATCACGGTGGTCATGGTTATCACGGTGGTCATGGTTATCACGGTGGTCATGGTTATCACGGTGGTCAGTTATCACGGTGGTCATGGTTATCACGGTGGTCATGGTTATCACGGTGGTCAGTTATCACGGTGGTCATGGTTATCACGGTGGTCATGGTTATCACGGTGGTCACAGTTATCACAGTGGTCATGGTTATCACGGTGGTCATGGTTATCACGGTGGTCATGGTTATCACAGTGGTCATGGTTATCACAGTGGTCATGGTTATCACGGTGGTCATGGTTATCACGGTGGTCAGTTATCACGGTGGTCATGGTTATCACGGTGGTCACAGTTATCATGGTGGTCACAGTTATCACGGTGGTCAGTTATCACGGTGGTCACAGTTATCACGGTGGTCACAGTTATCACAGTGGTCATGGTTATCACGGTGGTCAGTTATCATGGTGGTCATGGTTATCACGGTGGTCACAGTTATCACAGTGGTCATGGTTATCACGGTGGTCAGTTATCACGGTGGTCATGGTTATCACGGTGGTCACAGTTATCACGGTGGTCATGGTTATCACGGTGGTCACAGTTATCATGGTGGTCACAGTTATCACAGTGGTCACGGTTATCACGGTGGTCACAGTTATCACGGTGGTCAGTTATCACGGTGGTCACAGTTATCACGGTGGTCACAGTTATCACAGTGGTCATGGTTATCACAGTGGTCATGGTTATCACGGTGGTCATGGTTATCACAGTGGTCATGGTTATCACAGTGGTCATGGTTATCACGGTGGTCACAGTTATCACAGTGGTCATGGTTATCACGGTGGTCAGTTATCACGGTGGTCATGGTTATCACGGTGGTCACAGTTATCACGGTGGTCATGGTTATCACGGTGGTCACAGTTATCATGGTGGTCACAGTTATCACGGTGGTCACAGTTATCATGGTGGTCACGGTTATCACGGTGGTCACGGTTATCACGGTGGTCACGGTTATCACAGTGGTCACAGTTATCACGGTGGTCATGGTTATCACGGTGGTCATGGTTATCACGGTGGTCACGGTTATCACGGTGGTCAGTTATCACGGTGGTCATGGTTATCACGGTGGTCAGTTATCACGGTGGTCAGTTATCACGGTGGTCATGGTTATCACGGTGGTCACAGTTATCACAGTGGTCATGGTTATCACGGTGGTCATGGTTATCACGGTGGTCACAGTTATCACAGTGGTCACAGTTATCACGGTGGTCAGTTATCACGGTGGTCACAGTTATCACGGTGGTCACGGTTATCACGGTGGTCAGTTATCACGGTGGTCATGGTTATCACGGTGGTCAGTTATCACGGTGGTCATGGTTATCACGGTGGTCAGTTATCACGGTGGTCATGGTTATCACGGTGGTCAGTTATCACGGTGGTCATGGTTATCACGGTGGTCAGTTATCACGGTGGTCATGGTTATCACGGTGGTCATGGTTATCACGGTGGTCAGTTATCACGGTGGTCAGTTATCACGGTGGTCATGGTTATCACAGTGGTCACAGTTATCACGGTGGTCATGGTTATCACGGTGGTCAGTTATCACGGTGGTCATGGTTATCACGGTGGTCATGGTTATCACAGTGGTCACGGTTATCACGGTGGTCAGTTATCACGGTGGTCAGTTATCACGGTGGTCATGGTTATCACGGTGGTCATGGTTATCACAGTGGTCACAGTTATCACGGTGGTCATGGTTATCACGGTGGTCAGTTATCACGGTGGTCATGGTTATCACGGTGGTCAGTTATCACGGTGGTCATGGTTATCACGGTGGTCAGTTATCACGGTGGTCATGGTTATCACGGTGGTCAGTTATCACGGTGGTCATGGTTATCACGGTGGTCATGGTTATCACGGTGGTCATGGTTATCACGGTGGTCAGTTATCACGGTGGTCAGTTATCACGGTGGTCATGGTTATCACAGTGGTCACAGTTATCACGGTGGTCATGGTTATCACGGTGGTCAGTTATCACGGTGGTCATGGTTATCACGGTGGTCATGGTTATCACAGTGGTCACGGTTATCACGGTGGTCAGTTATCACGGTGGTCATGGTTATCACGGTGGTCACAGTTATCACGGTGGTCATGGTTATCACGGTGGTCAGTTATCACGGTGGTCATGGTTATCACGGTGGTCATGGTTATCACGGTGGTCAGTTATCACGGTGGTCATGGTTATCACGGTGGTCAGTTATCACGGTGGTCATGGTTATCACGGTGGTCAGTTATCACGGTGGTCAGTTATCACGGTGGTCATGGTTATCACGGTGGTCATGGTTATCACGGTGGTCATGGTTATCACGGTGGTCAGTTATCACGGTGGTCATGGTTATCACGGTGGTCACAGTTATCACGGTGGTCAGTTATCACGGTGGTCATGGTTATCACGGTGGTCATGGTTATCACGGTGGTCACAGTTATCACGGTGGTCATGGTTATCATGGTGGTCAGTTATCATGGTGGTCACAGTTATCATGGTGGTCACAGTTATCACGGTGGTCACAGTTATCATGGTGGTCACGGTTATCACGGTGGTCACGGTTATCACGGTGGTCACGGTTATCACGGTGGTCACGGTTATCACGGTGGTCAGTTATCACGGTGGTCATGGTTATCACGGTGGTCATGGTTATCACAGTGGTCACAGTTATCACGGTGGTCATGGTTATCATGGTGGTCAGTTATCATGGTGGTCACAGTTATCACGGTGGTCACAGTTATCACAGTGGTCACAGTTATCACGGTGGTCATGGTTATCAGGGTGGTCAGTTATCACGGTGGTCATGGTTATCACGGTGGTCATGGTTATCACAGTGGTCACGGTTATCACGGTGGTCAGTTATCACGGTGGTCATGGTTATCACGGTGGTCACAGTTATCACGGTGGTCATGGTTATCACGGTGGTCAGTTATCACGGTGGTCATGGTTATCACGGTGGTCATGGTTATCACGGTGGTCAGTTATCACGGTGGTCATGGTTATCACGGTGGTCAGTTATCACGGTGGTCATGGTTATCACGGTGGTCAGTTATCACGGTGGTCAGTTATCACGGTGGTCATGGTTATCACGGTGGTCATGGTTATCACGGTGGTCATGGTTATCACGGTGGTCAGTTATCACGGTGGTCATGGTTATCACGGTGGTCACAGTTATCACGGTGGTCAGTTATCACGGTGGTCATGGTTATCACGGTGGTCATGGTTATCACGGTGGTCACAGTTATCACGGTGGTCATGGTTATCATGGTGGTCAGTTATCATGGTGGTCACAGTTATCATGGTGGTCACAGTTATCACGGTGGTCACAGTTATCATGGTGGTCACGGTTATCACGGTGGTCACGGTTATCACGGTGGTCACGGTTATCACGGTGGTCACAGTTATCACGGTGGTCAGTTATCACGGTGGTCATGGTTATCACGGTGGTCATGGTTATCACAGTGGTCACAGTTATCACGGTGGTCATGGTTATCACGGTGGTCAGTTATCACGGTGGTCATGGTTATCACGGTGGTCAGTTATCACGGTGGTCATGGTTATTACGGTGGTCAGTTATCACGGTGGTCATGGTTATCACGGTGGTCATGGTTATCACGGTGGTCAGTTATCACGGTGGTCATGGTTATCACGGTGGTCATGGTTATCACGGTGGTCATGGTTATCACGGTGGTCAGTTATCACGGTGGTCAGTTATCACGGTGGTCATGGTTATCACGGTGGTCATGGTTATCACAGTGGTCACGGTTATCACGGTGGTCAGTTATCACGGTGGTCATGGTTATCACGGTGGTCACAGTTATCACGGTGGTCACAGTTATCACGGTGGTCATGGTTATCACGGTGGTCACAGTTATCACAGTGGTCATGGTTATCACGGTGGTCATGGTTATCACGGTGGTCATGGTTATCACGGTGGTCATGGTTATCACGGTGGTCACAGTTATCACGGTGGTCACAGTTATCACAGTGGTCATGGTTATCACGGTGGTCATGGTTATCACGGTGGTCATGGTTATCACGGTGGTCATGGTTATCACAGTGGTCACAGTTATCACGGTGGTCAGTTATCACGGTGGTCACAGTTATCACGGTGGTCAGTTATCACGGTGGTCACAGTTATCACGGTGGTCACGGTTATCACGGTGGTCAGTTATCACGGTGGTCATGGTTATCACGGTGGTCAGTTATCACGGTGGTCATGGTTATCACGGTGGTCAGTTATCACGGTGGTCATGGTTATCACGGTGGTCAGTTATCACGGTGGTCATGGTTATCACGGTGGTCAGTTATCACGGTGGTCATGGTTATCACTGTGGTCATGGTTATCACGGTGGTCATGGTTATCACGGTGGTCAGTTATCACGGTGGTCAGTTATCACGGTGGTCATGGTTATCACGGTGGTCATGGTTATCACAGTGGTCACAGTTATCACGGTGGTCATGGTTATCACGGTGGTCAGTTATCACGGTGGTCATGGTTATCACGGTGGTCATGGTTATCACAGTGGTCACGGTTATCACGGTGGTCAGTTATCACGGTGGTCATGGTTATCACGGTGGTCACAGTTATCACGGTGGTCATGGTTATCACGGTGGTCACAGTTATCACGGTGGTCAGTTATCACGGTGGTCATGGTTATCACGGTGGTCATGGTTATCACGGTGGTCAGTTATCACGGTGGTCATGGTTATCACGGTGGTCAGTTATCACGGTGGTCAGTTATCACGGTGGTCATGGTTATCACGGTGGTCATGGTTATCACAGTGGTCACAGTTATCACGGTGGTCATGGTTATCACGGTGGTCAATTATCACGGTGGTCATGGTTATCACGGTGGTCAGTTATCACGGTGGTCATGGTTATCACGGTGGTCAGTTATCACGGTGGTCATGGTTATCACGGTGGTCAGTTATCACGGTGGTCATGGTTATCACGGTGGTCATGGTTATCACGGTGGTCATGGTTATCACGGTGGTCAGTTATCACGGTGGTCAGTTATCACGGTGGTCATGGTTATCACAGTGGTCACAGTTATCACGGTGGTCATGGTTATCACGGTGGTCAGTTATCACGGTGGTCATGGTTATCACGGTGGTCATGGTTATCACAGTGGTCACGGTTATCACGGTGGTCAGTTATCACGGTGGTCATGGTTATCACGGTGGTCACAGTTATCACGGTGGTCACAGTTATCACGGTGGTCATGGTTATCACGGTGGTCACAGTTATCACGGTGGTCATGGTTATCACGGTGGTCACAGTTATCACGGTGGTCAGTTATCACGGTGGTCATGGTTATCACGGTGGTCATGGTTATCACGGTGGTCAGTTATCACGGTGGTCATGGTTATCACGGTGGTCATGGTTATCACGGTGGTCAGTTATCACGGTGGTCATGGTTATCACGGTGGTCACGGTTATCACGGTGGTCAGTTATCACAGTGGTCATGGTTATCACGGTGGTCATGGTTATCACGGTGGTCATGGTTATCACGGTGGTCATGGTTATCACGGTGGTCACGGTTATCACGGTGGTCAGTTATCACGGTGGTCAGTTATCACGGTGGTCATGGTTATCACGGTGGTCATGGTTATCACGGTGGTCAGTTATCACGGTGGTCAGTTATCACGGTGGTCATGGTTATCACGGTGGTCACGGTTATCACGGTGGTCAGTTATCACGGTGGTCAGTTATCACGGTGGTCATGGTTATCACAGTGGTCATGGTTATCACGGTGGTCATGGTTATCACGGTGGTCAGTTATCACAGTGGTCATGGTTATCACAGTGGTCATGGTTATCACGGTGGTCATGGTTATCACGGTGGTCATGGTTATCACGGTGGTCATGGTTATCATGGTGGTCACAGTTATCACGGTGGTCATGGTTATCACGGTGGTCATGGTTATCACGGTGGTCATGGTTATCACGGTGGTCATGGTTATCACGGTGGTCATGGTTATCACGGTGGTCATGGTTATCACGGTGGTCAGTTATCACGGTGGTCAGTTATCACGGTGGTCACGGTTATCACGGTTATCACGGTTATCACGGTGGTCATGGTTATCACGGTGGTCACGGTTATCACGGTTATCACAGTTATCACGGTGGTCACGGTTATCACGGTTATCACGGTTATCACGGTGGTCAGTTATCACGGTGGTCAGTTATCACGGTGGTCATGGTTATCACAGTGGTCACGGTTATCACGGTGGTCAGTTATCACGGTGGTCAGTTATCACGGTGGTCATGGTTATCACGGTGGTCATGGTTATCACGGTGGTCATGGTTATCACGGTGGTCATGGTTATCACGGTGGTCAGTTATCACGGTGGTCAGTTATCACGGTGGTCATGGTTATCACGGTGGTCATGGTTATCACGGTGGTCATGGTTATCACGGTGGTCAGTTATCACGGTGGTCACGGTTATCACGGTGGTCACGGTTATCACAGTGGTCATGGTTATCACGGTGGTCAGTTATCACAGTGGTCACGGTTATCACGGTGGTCACGGTTATCACGGTGGTCATGGTTATCACGGTGGTCATGGTTATCACGGTGGTCATGGTTATCACGGTGGTCATGGTTATCACGGTGGTCATGGTTATCACGGTGGTCAGTTATCACGGTGGTCATGGTTATCACGGTGGTCACAGTTATCACGGTGGTCAGTTATCACGGTGGTCATGGTTATCACGGTGGTCATGGTTATCACGGTGGTCACAGTTATCACGGTGGTCATGGTTATCATGGTGGTCAGTTATCATGGTGGTCACAGTTATCATGGTGGTCACAGTTATCACGGTGGTCACAGTTATCATGGTGGTCACGGTTATCACGGTGGTCACGGTTATCACGGTGGTCACGGTTATCACGGTGGTCACGGTTATCACGGTGGTCAGTTATCACGGTGGTCATGGTTATCACGGTGGTCATGGTTATCACAGTGGTCACAGTTATCACGGTGGTCATGGTTATCATGGTGGTCAGTTATCATGGTGGTCACAGTTATCACGGTGGTCACAGTTATCACAGTGGTCACAGTTATCACGGTGGTCATGGTTATCAGGGTGGTCAGTTATCACGGTGGTCATGGTTATCACGGTGGTCATGGTTATCACAGTGGTCACGGTTATCACGGTGGTCAGTTATCACGGTGGTCATGGTTATCACGGTGGTCACAGTTATCACGGTGGTCATGGTTATCACGGTGGTCAGTTATCACGGTGGTCATGGTTATCACGGTGGTCATGGTTATCACGGTGGTCAGTTATCACGGTGGTCATGGTTATCACGGTGGTCAGTTATCACGGTGGTCATGGTTATCACGGTGGTCAGTTATCACGGTGGTCAGTTATCACGGTGGTCATGGTTATCACGGTGGTCATGGTTATCACGGTGGTCATGGTTATCACGGTGGTCAGTTATCACGGTGGTCATGGTTATCACGGTGGTCACAGTTATCACGGTGGTCAGTTATCACGGTGGTCATGGTTATCACGGTGGTCATGGTTATCACGGTGGTCACAGTTATCACGGTGGTCATGGTTATCATGGTGGTCAGTTATCATGGTGGTCACAGTTATCATGGTGGTCACAGTTATCACGGTGGTCACAGTTATCATGGTGGTCACGGTTATCACGGTGGTCACGGTTATCACGGTGGTCACGGTTATCACGGTGGTCACAGTTATCACGGTGGTCAGTTATCACGGTGGTCATGGTTATCACGGTGGTCATGGTTATCACAGTGGTCACAGTTATCACGGTGGTCATGGTTATCACGGTGGTCAGTTATCACGGTGGTCATGGTTATCACGGTGGTCAGTTATCACGGTGGTCATGGTTATTACGGTGGTCAGTTATCACGGTGGTCATGGTTATCACGGTGGTCATGGTTATCACGGTGGTCAGTTATCACGGTGGTCATGGTTATCACGGTGGTCATGGTTATCACGGTGGTCATGGTTATCACGGTGGTCAGTTATCACGGTGGTCAGTTATCACGGTGGTCATGGTTATCACGGTGGTCATGGTTATCACAGTGGTCACGGTTATCACGGTGGTCAGTTATCACGGTGGTCATGGTTATCACGGTGGTCACAGTTATCACGGTGGTCACAGTTATCACGGTGGTCATGGTTATCACGGTGGTCACAGTTATCACAGTGGTCATGGTTATCACGGTGGTCATGGTTATCACGGTGGTCATGGTTATCACGGTGGTCATGGTTATCACGGTGGTCACAGTTATCACGGTGGTCACAGTTATCACAGTGGTCATGGTTATCACGGTGGTCATGGTTATCACGGTGGTCATGGTTATCACGGTGGTCATGGTTATCACAGTGGTCACAGTTATCACGGTGGTCAGTTATCACGGTGGTCACAGTTATCACGGTGGTCAGTTATCACGGTGGTCACAGTTATCACGGTGGTCACGGTTATCACGGTGGTCAGTTATCACGGTGGTCATGGTTATCACGGTGGTCAGTTATCACGGTGGTCATGGTTATCACGGTGGTCAGTTATCACGGTGGTCATGGTTATCACGGTGGTCAGTTATCACGGTGGTCATGGTTATCACGGTGGTCAGTTATCACGGTGGTCATGGTTATCACTGTGGTCATGGTTATCACGGTGGTCATGGTTATCACGGTGGTCAGTTATCACGGTGGTCAGTTATCACGGTGGTCATGGTTATCACGGTGGTCATGGTTATCACAGTGGTCACAGTTATCACGGTGGTCATGGTTATCACGGTGGTCAGTTATCACGGTGGTCATGGTTATCACGGTGGTCATGGTTATCACAGTGGTCACGGTTATCACGGTGGTCAGTTATCACGGTGGTCATGGTTATCACGGTGGTCACAGTTATCACGGTGGTCATGGTTATCACGGTGGTCACAGTTATCACGGTGGTCAGTTATCACGGTGGTCATGGTTATCACGGTGGTCATGGTTATCACGGTGGTCAGTTATCACGGTGGTCATGGTTATCACGGTGGTCAGTTATCACGGTGGTCAGTTATCACGGTGGTCATGGTTATCACGGTGGTCATGGTTATCACAGTGGTCACAGTTATCACGGTGGTCATGGTTATCACGGTGGTCAATTATCACGGTGGTCATGGTTATCACGGTGGTCAGTTATCACGGTGGTCATGGTTATCACGGTGGTCAGTTATCACGGTGGTCATGGTTATCACGGTGGTCAGTTATCACGGTGGTCATGGTTATCACGGTGGTCATGGTTATCACGGTGGTCATGGTTATCACGGTGGTCAGTTATCACGGTGGTCAGTTATCACGGTGGTCATGGTTATCACAGTGGTCACAGTTATCACGGTGGTCATGGTTATCACGGTGGTCAGTTATCACGGTGGTCATGGTTATCACGGTGGTCATGGTTATCACAGTGGTCACGGTTATCACGGTGGTCAGTTATCACGGTGGTCATGGTTATCACGGTGGTCACAGTTATCACGGTGGTCACAGTTATCACGGTGGTCATGGTTATCACGGTGGTCACAGTTATCACGGTGGTCATGGTTATCACGGTGGTCACAGTTATCACGGTGGTCAGTTATCACGGTGGTCATGGTTATCACGGTGGTCATGGTTATCACGGTGGTCAGTTATCACGGTGGTCATGGTTATCACGGTGGTCATGGTTATCACGGTGGTCAGTTATCACGGTGGTCATGGTTATCACGGTGGTCACGGTTATCACGGTGGTCAGTTATCACGGTGGTCATGGTTATCACGGTGGTCATGGTTATCACGGTGGTCATGGTTATCACGGTGGTCATGGTTATCACGGTGGTCACGGTTATCACGGTGGTCAGTTATCACGGTGGTCAGTTATCACGGTGGTCATGGTTATCACGGTGGTCATGGTTATCACGGTGGTCAGTTATCACGGTGGTCAGTTATCACGGTGGTCATGGTTATCACGGTGGTCACGGTTATCACGGTGGTCAGTTATCACGGTGGTCAGTTATCACGGTGGTCATGGTTATCACAGTGGTCATGGTTATCACGGTGGTCATGGTTATCACGGTGGTCAGTTATCACAGTGGTCATGGTTATCACAGTGGTCATGGTTATCACGGTGGTCATGGTTATCACGGTGGTCATGGTTATCACGGTGGTCATGGTTATCATGGTGGTCACAGTTATCACGGTGGTCATGGTTATCACGGTGGTCATGGTTATCACGGTGGTCATGGTTATCACGGTGGTCATGGTTATCACGGTGGTCATGGTTATCACGGTGGTCATGGTTATCACGGTGGTCAGTTATCACGGTGGTCAGTTATCACGGTGGTCACGGTTATCACGGTTATCACGGTTATCACGGTGGTCATGGTTATCACGGTGGTCACGGTTATCACGGTTATCACAGTTATCACGGTGGTCACGGTTATCACGGTTATCACGGTTATCACGGTGGTCAGTTATCACGGTGGTCAGTTATCACGGTGGTCATGGTTATCACAGTGGTCACGGTTATCACGGTGGTCAGTTATCACGGTGGTCAGTTATCACGGTGGTCATGGTTATCACGGTGGTCATGGTTATCACGGTGGTCATGGTTATCACGGTGGTCATGGTTATCACGGTGGTCAGTTATCACGGTGGTCAGTTATCACGGTGGTCATGGTTATCACGGTGGTCATGGTTATCACGGTGGTCATGGTTATCACGGTGGTCAGTTATCACGGTGGTCACGGTTATCACGGTGGTCACGGTTATCACAGTGGTCATGGTTATCACGGTGGTCAGTTATCACAGTGGTCACGGTTATCACGGTGGTCACGGTTATCACGGTGGTCATGGTTATCACGGTGGTCATGGTTATCACGGTGGTCATGGTTATCACGGTGGTCATGGTTATCACCAGGGGCGCCGCCAGGGATTTTGGGCCCCATGACAGGACATAGCATGGGCCCCACTGATGCCGCCGTCCGAAGGGCGCCGGCGAAAAATTTGGGCTGTTTGAAGCTGATTTAGAGGATAATATCGCATTTTAAATGATATTAGGATAACACTGTAGTGTTGTCATTATTCAGTCTTAACCATCAATATTTGCTCCTTTTCTCACCCACCTTCATCTCACCACCATCCCTGTTGAATCATCATACTCTCTCTCTGCTCTGAATACACCAGAGGGAACAAATAAATACTATCAACTAATGACTAGAAATAATATTGATACACATGTGGAGTCCAACAGGAGAGTGTTTAGCATGAGACTGTTGTGATATCATTATTCAGTCTTAATATCATTATGTTCTCCTTTTCCCATTGGCTGTCATTTGTGGGCTGCTTTTCCTTTCATATAATGGTCATTATGTGGACAAATAAATTGTGTTGATCCTTCTTATTTTTTTATTACTATTATTATTATTATTATTATTAGTATTACAAATAAATCCCCACAGACCCACTGCAATTGTGCCAACTACCATGTCATTCAACACAATGCTGCTCCTGTGTGTGTGTGTCTCACCTCCTTCATCAGTTAGGAGGACTGGTTCATTGGAAGGTGCCGGTGGGGGGGGGGGGGCTGTGTCTGATTCTGCATCTGTTGTGTTAGGCAAGAGCCAGGCAGGGAGTGGGACAACTGATTTATATGAACGGCTTGCAAACAATTGTTTGCATTGATTAAATGTTCGCTAGACAGGACAGGAGGGAAATGTAAACACTCTGTAAAGTAAGCATATTTCACTAAGGTCTAACAGGGTAATTTCCAGTAGTTAAGAAAAGTTGAATAAATGTTCAGATGGCGCCAGACAGACTAGACAGTTCTCTAGGTTAACAGAGTGATTCACGTAGCGTAGGCTATCTGCCTCGCCTCACACAGAGACAGGCAGACAGCTGCACCAGTCCAGCTCACTCGCCTGCCTTCCTAAAACTGCGTGAGGCACTGTCCTCTTTTTTCTCTCTGCTCTCTTTCTTGCCTATCCTTTCTCTTTTTGAAACCTGACTTTGCTTTTGGCATGTTGCTGGTTGCGTCTCCTCTCTGCTCTCTCCTCTCATCTGATCTCAGCGCGTACTGCGTAGTGCTGCTGCTGCCCCACGCTGCCTGGATGGGAGGCGTGCCTATTTTTCCTGTCAGCCAGGCAGGGAGAAACCATTTCTTGAAAATCGAAGGGGGGTGTGCAGTGCAAGAGGATTTTTTCTTTTTTGCCAAAAAGAAGCAATTCGTTTTACTAGTACATTGAATAAAATAGTATATTCATTACAATAGGTTAAAGCAGCTACGAGCAACTTTTTCGATTGTTATTAAACAGTATACATTTAATATCAATGCATCACATCTTACCTCTAATAGTCGACGATACCAACGCAGAGTAGTCTCGCTTGAACCCCGAGTGAATCGGCCAGTGTTAGTGTGTCTGTAGCCAGGGCAGATCAGGAATTGAAATGAAACGGTTTGCAGCAGCCACTTCGGCCATAACCACAAAATAACTTCCAAAAAACCTGTTAGAATATAACGAGAGATGTTCCCGCGAGTATGCGTGGCGTTCACATTGTTTATGTTATGTTGCTAGGCAGCGCAAACGGCGTAAAAAGGCAGCTGCGTTTCACTTCCTGGTTTCACTTCCGCGTTTCACTTCCGGGTTACCCGGTCCGGTCGCTCTAGAGAGCCCCCTGTTGGCGCGAGTTTAGACAGACTATAGACTTAATAATCACCTAAGGGAGCAATCTCAGATACACACGGCTTTGGTCTCGTCGACTATTAGAGGTAAGATGTGATGCATTGATATTAAATTTATACTGTTTAATAACAATCGAAAAAGTTGCTCGTAGCTGCTTTAATAATTTAATACTGCAAAAAATTGCCTAGTGTCCAAGCTTTTAGGGCCCTTGAAGCTGACAGGGCCCCTGTCAGCTTCAAGGGCCCTTAGAATCGTCCTACCTTTCCCCCCCTATACGGCGCCCCTGGTTATCACGGTGGTCATGGTTATCACGGTGGTCACAGTTATCACGGTGGTCATGGTTATCACGGTGGTCACAGTTATCACAGTGGTCATGGTTATCACGGTGGTCATGGTTATCACGGTGGTCATGGTTATCACGGTGGTCATGGTTATCACGGTGGTCACAGTTATCACGGTGGTCACAGTTATCACAGTGGTCATGGTTATCACGGTGGTCATGGTTATCACGGTGGTCATGGTTATCACGGTGGTCATGGTTATCACAGTGGTCACAGTTATCACGGTGGTCAGTTATCACGGTGGTCACAGTTATCACGGTGGTCAGTTATCACGGTGGTCACAGTTATCACGGTGGTCACGGTTATCACGGTGGTCAGTTATCACGGTGGTCATGGTTATCACGGTGGTCAGTTATCACGGTGGTCATGGTTATCACGGTGGTCAGTTATCACGGTGGTCATGGTTATCACGGTGGTCAGTTATCACGGTGGTCATGGTTATCACGGTGGTCAGTTATCACGGTGGTCATGGTTATCACGGTGGTCAGTTATCACGGTGGTCATGGTTATCACTGTGGTCATGGTTATCACGGTGGTCATGGTTATCACGGTGGTCAGTTATCACGGTGGTCAGTTATCACGGTGGTCATGGTTATCACGGTGGTCATGGTTATCACAGTGGTCACAGTTATCACGGTGGTCATGGTTATCACGGTGGTCAGTTATCACGGTGGTCATGGTTATCACGGTGGTCATGGTTATCACAGTGGTCACGGTTATCACGGTGGTCAGTTATCACGGTGGTCATGGTTATCACGGTGGTCACAGTTATCACGGTGGTCATGGTTATCACGGTGGTCACAGTTATCACGGTGGTCAGTTATCACGGTGGTCATGGTTATCACGGTGGTCATGGTTATCACGGTGGTCAGTTATCACGGTGGTCATGGTTATCACGGTGGTCAGTTATCACGGTGGTCAGTTATCACGGTGGTCATGGTTATCACGGTGGTCATGGTTATCACAGTGGTCACAGTTATCACGGTGGTCATGGTTATCACGGTGGTCAATTATCACGGTGGTCATGGTTATCACGGTGGTCAGTTATCACGGTGGTCATGGTTATCACGGTGGTCAGTTATCACGGTGGTCATGGTTATCACGGTGGTCAGTTATCACGGTGGTCATGGTTATCACGGTGGTCATGGTTATCACGGTGGTCATGGTTATCACGGTGGTCAGTTATCACGGTGGTCAGTTATCACGGTGGTCATGGTTATCACAGTGGTCACAGTTATCACGGTGGTCATGGTTATCACGGTGGTCAGTTATCACGGTGGTCATGGTTATCACGGTGGTCATGGTTATCACAGTGGTCACGGTTATCACGGTGGTCAGTTATCACGGTGGTCATGGTTATCACGGTGGTCACAGTTATCACGGTGGTCACAGTTATCACGGTGGTCATGGTTATCACGGTGGTCACAGTTATCACGGTGGTCATGGTTATCACGGTGGTCACAGTTATCACGGTGGTCAGTTATCACGGTGGTCATGGTTATCACGGTGGTCATGGTTATCACGGTGGTCAGTTATCACGGTGGTCATGGTTATCACGGTGGTCATGGTTATCACGGTGGTCAGTTATCACGGTGGTCATGGTTATCACGGTGGTCACGGTTATCACGGTGGTCAGTTATCACGGTGGTCATGGTTATCACGGTGGTCATGGTTATCACGGTGGTCATGGTTATCACGGTGGTCATGGTTATCACGGTGGTCATGGTTATCACGGTGGTCACGGTTATCACGGTGGTCAGTTATCACGGTGGTCATGGTTATCACGGTGGTCATGGTTATCACGGTGGTCACGGTTATCACGGTGGTCACGGTTATCACGGTGGTCAGTTATCACGGTGGTCAGTTATCACGGTGGTCAGTTATCACGGTGGTCATGGTTATCACGGTGGTCATGGTTATCACGGTGGTCAGTTATCACGGTGGTCAGTTATCACGGTGGTCATGGTTATCACGGTGGTCACGGTTATCACGGTGGTCAGTTATCACGGTGGTCAGTTATCACGGTGGTCATGGTTATCACAGTGGTCATGGTTATCACGGTGGTCATGGTTATCACGGTGGTCAGTTATCACAGTGGTCATGGTTATCACAGTGGTCATGGTTATCACGGTGGTCATGGTTATCACGGTGGTCATGGTTATCACGGTGGTCATGGTTATCATGGTGGTCACAGTTATCACGGTGGTCATGGTTATCACGGTGGTCATGGTTATCACGGTGGTCATGGTTATCACGGTGGTCATGGTTATCACGGTGGTCATGGTTATCACGGTGGTCATGGTTATCACGGTGGTCAGTTATCACGGTGGTCAGTTATCACGGTGGTCACGGTTATCACGGTTATCACGGTTATCACGGTGGTCATGGTTATCACGGTGGTCACGGTTATCACGGTTATCACGGTTATCACGGTGGTCATGGTTATCACAGTGGTCACGGTTATCACGGTGGTCAGTTATCACGGTGGTCAGTTATCACGGTGGTCATGGTTATCACGGTGGTCATGGTTATCACGGTGGTCATGGTTATCACGGTGGTCATGGTTATCACGGTGGTCAGTTATCACGGTGGTCAGTTATCACGGTGGTCATGGTTATCACGGTGGTCATGGTTATCACGGTGGTCATGGTTATCACGGTGGTCATGGTTATCACGGTGGTCAGTTATCACGGTGGTCACGGTTATCACGGTGGTCACGGTTATCACAGTGGTCATGGTTATCACGGTGGTCAGTTATCACAGTGGTCACGGTTATCACGGTGGTCACGGTTATCACGGTGGTCATGGTTATCACGGTGGTCATGGTTATCACGGTGGTCATGGTTATCACGGTGGTCATGGTTATCACGGTGGTCATGGTTATCACGGTGGTCACAGTTATCACGGTGGTCATGGTTATCACGGTGGTCACAGTTATCACGGTGGTCACGGTATTAAAAATGAGGGATCGTGTCATCACCGTTATTGTGGTAACAACAACGCTTTATTGTCCCATCCCTCCTAATGTCATGGAGAAATGACTTCAGGGCTTTATTTAGTATCTCTCCTCCACAGAGGCAGCAGACAGCCAGGAGGCTCCTGCCTCTGTGCTGAGCAGATCCAGGCTCCTGCCTCTGTGCTGAGCAGATCCAGGCTCCTGCCTCTGTGCTGAGCAGATCCAGGCTCCTGCCTCTGTGCTGAGCAGATCCAGGCTCCTGCCTCTGTGCTGAGCAGATCCAGGCTCCTGCCTCTGTGCTGAGCACATCCAGGCTCCTGCCTCTGTGCTGAGCACATCCAGGCTCCTGCCTCTGTGCTGAGCACATCCAGGCTCCTGCCTCTGTGCTGAGCACATCCAGGCTCCTGCCTCTGTGCTGAGCAGATCCAGGCTCCTGCCTCTGGGCTGAGCAGATCCAGGCTCCTGCCTCTGTGCTGAGCAGATCCAGGCTCCTGCCTCTGTGCTGAGCAGATCCAGGTTCCTGCCTCTGTGCTGAGCAGATCCAGGCTCCTGCCTCTGTGCTGAGCAGATCCAGGCCACAGACAGAAGCGAGTCAGGCTGCGTGTGCCGGGCACATCATCACTCAGACGGGATGACAGACAGAGCCATGGGACCATACAGGAATAACTGAGGTGACAGACCCAAGCCCTGATGTGTGCCTGCCTGCGCCTGCTGCCCACACACCTGACAGGTAGACAGCCCCACGCCCAGACGTCTCTCTCCTCACTTTGTTACAGGCTTTTTGGTGCTTCCCCCCTCTAACCTCTAACCTCTAACCATGATGCCACATTCCTGTAACCAGACCAGTGATGCTTCAAATACACCAGAGTTTCCCTCCCATTTTACACAGGATTTCCAGTTGGGCTCAGTCTGTCTTTGTTGACTCTAGTCTGCAGTTGTTGTGGGCAGTTGTTGTGCCAATTAGCAGCGAAATCTCTTAGTGTATTTATGGTTACAGATTTCTGATCGTCAAGTGTAAACTGCCTCCTGACTCCATCAGAGCCAGTCAGAGCCACAACGATTATATCAAACATGTTTGAATTTCTCTTAGTGTAAACTGGTCTAATGACCCGACTCAACTCAACTCACACGTGCATGTGGAATCCTGTCAATATCCAATGAAAAACTAGGAGGCAATGAGTCAAAAGCAGTCAAATAGCTAGTCTTCATACAATAGATATTTCTGATACCAAGGCACACTTGAATAATACAGGGAAGCAAACACGATATGCCGGTTGCTCACGGTTAAGTCAGAAAGAATAAAACCGAAACTAAAGTACATGATTGCAACCGTTTTGTGTGTGTGATCCGAAATACCCCAAGTACCAAAGAGGAAATAAAGAACACATTTGCATAGAAACCTGTTTTAAATTAAGGTAATGTTGTGGTTTCGAAAAGTCAATTTTAACACGTCATGCAGTAATACATTGGCTCTTTTATTTTGAAACTAAAATGATGTCTAGCTTCCGTATGGTTAGTATGGTCACGTCAGTTTGCTGGTTATTTGTGTTGTGGGTTCAAGACACTGTCTTCTAACTTGAAAGACGTGAGTTTGCTGGGCGCACAGTCGGGTAGTGTATTTTGATCTGTGATTCCAGTCGTGTCATGTATTTCAGTGAGTTTTTCAGTTGTGATAAAACATCTTAATGAAAAAGTCGTGTAAACTCCCCAGGCTTTTCATAATCAGTTAAGATTTCAAGGTCGTCTTGTATCTAGGGTAGATACAGCTGCAAAGCAAAGGTGATGAGTGGGGATGTCCTTGTCTTTCAGGCGTCATATGAAAGGGTTTGCTGGTATGGCGATAGGTATTGAAGTGTTTCAACAGGGCACCCTCTTTTTAAGAGCGTTGACTTGAGATGGATTGAGATTGAGCGAGAGAGAGAGAGAGAGAGCTAGAGAGAGAGAGCTAGAGAGAGAGAGAGAGAGCTAGAGAGAGCTAGAGAGAGAGAGAGCGAGAGAGAGCTAGAGAGAGCTAGAGAGAGAGAGAGTCCTGTAGTCCTGTAGTATGTTAGTATATAGTATATAGTAAGTTTTCTAATTAATGTTTAGCTGTTCATATCTAATCGCTTGCTTTGGCAATATGTACAGTGTACGTCATGCTAATAAAGCCATTTGAATTGAATTGAATTGAATTGAGAGAGCGAGAGAGATAGAGCTAGAGAGAGAGAGCTAGAGAGAGCTAGAGAGAGAGAGAGAGCTAGAGAGAGAGAGAGCTAGAGAGAGCTAGAGAGAGAGAGCTAGAGAGAGAGAGCTAGAGAGAGAGAGCTAGAGAGAGAGAGCTAGAGAGAGCTAGAGAGAGAGAGCTAGAGAGAGAGAGAGCTAGAGAGAGCTAGAGAGAGAGAGCTAGAGAGAGCTAGAGAGAGAGAGCTAGAGAGAGAGAGCTAGAGAGAGAGAGCTAGAGAGAGCTAGAGAGAGAGAGCTAGAGAGAGAGAGAGCTAGAGAGAGAGAGCTAGAGAGAGAGAGCTAGAGAGAGCTAGAGAGAGCTAGAGAGAGAGAGAGCTAGAGAGAGAGAGAGAGCTAGAGAGAGCTAGAGAGAGAGAGCTAGAGAGAGAGAGAGCTAGAGAGAGAGAGAGCTAGAGAGAGCTAGAGAGAGAGAGAGCTAGAGAGAGAGCTAGAGAGAGAGAGCTAGAGAGAGAGAGCTAGAGAGAGAGAGCTAGAGAGAGCTAGAGAGAGAGAGCTAGAGAGAGAGAGCTAGAGAGAGCTAGAGAGAGAGAGCTAGAGAGAGAGAGCTAGAGAGAGAGAGAGCTAGAGAGAGCTAGAGAGAGAGCTAGAGAGAGCTAGAGAGATAGAGCTAGAGAGAGAGAGCTAGAGAGAGCTAGAGAGAGAGAGAGAGCTAGAGAGAGAGAGAGCTAGAGAGAGCTAGAGAGAGAGAGCTAGAGAGAGAGAGAGCTAGAGAGAGCTAGAGAGAGAGAGAGCTAGAGAGAGCTAGAGAGAGAGAGCTAGAGGGAGAGAGCTAGAGAGAGCTAGAGAGAGAGAGAGCTAGAGAGAGCTAGAGAGAGAGAGCTAGAGAGAGAGAGCTAGAGAGAGAGAGAGCTAGAGAGAGAGAGCTAGAGAGAGAGAGCTAGAGAGAGCTAGAGAGAGAGAGCTAGAGAGAGCTAGAGAGAGAGAGAGCTAGAGAGAGAGAGCTAGAGAGAGCTAGAGAGAGAGAGAGCTAGAGAGAGCTAGAGAGAGAGAGCTAAAGAGAGAGAGCTAGAGAGAGAGAGAGAGCTAGAGAGAGAGCTAGAGAGAGAGAGCTAGAGAGAGAGAGAGCTAGAGAGAGCTAGAGAGAGAGAGCTAGAGAGAGCTAGAGAGAGAGAGCTAGAGAGAGCTAGAGAGAGAGCTAGAGAGAGAGCTAGAGAGAGAGAGCTAGAGAGAGAGAGCTAGAGAGAGAGAGAGCTAGAGAGAGAGAGAGAGCTAGAGAGAGAGAGAGATAGAGAGAGCTAGAGAGAGCTAGAGAGAGAGCTAGAGAGAGAGAGCTAGAGAGAGAGCTAGAGAGAGAGAGAGAGCTAGAGAGAGAGATGGATTGAAATTGAGCTGGAGAGAGAGAGAGAGAGAGAGAGAGAGGCAAACCCTAATGACATTCACTCATGTTCAATAGAGATCTATGGAAAGAGAAGAGATGCTATCAGAAGTGGACTCTAAAGGAAGTGGGGAAGAAAGGGGGCGTGAGATCAAAGCAGAGATGTGGGTTACATCAGTGTTGTTGGTCACTTTGATGGGAAGCAGTAGATCAGTAGTGATGGACAGAGGGCTGGGGGCGGGGCTGGGCTGGGCTGTGGTGAGCCAGTGCATTATCACTGGCTCTTCTGGCACTTTCTGTTGTTGTGTCCCATTGGGTTTCACACAGCTGCTGTGTCAGCACACACTGACTCTGTGGTACCTGACTGACTGAAGAGAGTTGGACCAGAGGTTTAGTTTAGTCAGATGATTTGGAAACATCTCAAATCTCTAAACATATGAAGTGAGATATCCTCCATTAAGCAACACAAAATGACAGCTGTCCTGAAAGTATCTCAGTTGATCTCGTTCCAGCTTAGTAAATATATATTATATTATTATTATTATATTTTCTAGTTTCTTTAATGTATGATCTATGGCTGATTATGTTTGAGTTGTGGACTGTTTGTCATGACAAAAGAAGACATTTGAGGATGTCATCTTGGGCTTTGGGGAAAAAGTGATCGACTATTCGATTAAGATTAGTCGAGAAAATAATCAACAGATGAATCCATAATGAAAATAATTGTTAGTTATTGTGAGTCTAGAACATCGTTATGTTTGAATGTAGAGAATCCTGTGCTAGTGAAATATTCATCAATGCATTAGAGATACCAAAACTGCTCTGAATATATCATGAAAAGTATCACATATTTACCAGCAGCAGCAGTATCACAACAAACACTTCAGACCTGTTTCCATCTGGAGAACACACTCTGACTGTTGTGTATTATGCACAACTCCTCTTGCACTTGCTTATGCTTGATCTAGTTAGTGTAGTGCATTAACTCAAATGAATCCAGATGAATTTGTATGAAAAGAGTATATAAAATGCTATTATATTGACTGGAGGTTGGGCAGCCATGTACATTTCAGCCCGGGACAGCCATTAGAAGTAGCAGAACGATGATGACACCATAACAATGAGTTAGTGCATACTTGTGCGGGTTGTGGAGGAGTTGTGGAGGGGTTGAGGAGGGGTTGAGGAGGGGTTGAGGAGGGGTTGAGGAGGGGTTGAGGAGGAGTGACGCCCTTGGGGAGAAAGTCAACACGTGCGGTGATGTCACTCAGCGAGCGGAGGCGTGCAGATTTACAGTGTCGCTAACCCTCTCTGGCCTTAACCCCGCCCCTTCCTCTTAGGCAAATTGTCCCTGATTCACCCATGCAGGGCCTCACTGAGCCATCAATCAAACAGCTGATTCACCCGTGCAGGGCCTCACTGAGCCATCAATCAAACAGCTGATTCACCCGTGCAGGGCCTCACTGAGCCATCAATCAAACTGGCCTTTTCACTTGTCTCACAGACTTGTTCGTTCTCCATTCAATCACATCAGTTACTTCATGTGATGTCATGATGGACACCTGGGCTGTGCACTGATGGAGTGGAGTTGATTACTAGATGGAGCATCATCATACCAAAAAACCACTAGTGGTGTTCTGGTTGAGGAACACCCACACAGGAAGCGGGTCAGACCACTTGAGGAACACCCACACAGGAAGTGGGTTAGACCACTTGAGGAACACCCACACAGGAAGCGGGTCAGACCACTTGAGGAACACCCACACAGTAAGCGGGTCAGACCACTTGAGGAACACCCACACAGTAAGTGGGTCAGACCACGTGAGGAACACCCACACAGGAAGTGGGTCAGACCACGTGAGGAACACCCACACAGTAAGCGGGTCAGACCACTTGAGGAACACCCACACAGTAAGCGGGTCAGACCACTTGAGGAACACCCACACAGTAAGTGGGTCAGACCACTTGAGGAACACCCACACAGGAAGTGGGTCAGACCACTTGAGGAACACCCACACAGTAAGCGGGTCAGACCACTTGAGGAACACCCACACAGGAAGCAGGTCAGACCACTTGAGGAACACCCACACAGTAAGTGGCTCAGACCACTTGAGGAACACCCACACAGGAAGTGGGTCAGACCACTTGAGGAACACCCACACAGGAAGTGGGTCAGACCACTTGAGGAACACCCACACAGGAAGCGGGTCAGACCACTTGAGGAACACCCACACAGGAAGCGGGTCAGACCACTTGAGGAACACCCACACAGTAAGCGGGTCAGACCACTTGAGGAACACCCACACAGTAAGCAGGTCAGACCACTTGAGGAACACCCACACAGTAAGCGGGTCAGACCACTTGAGGAACACCCACACAGGAAGTGGGTCAGACCACTAACACCCACACAGGAAGTGGGTCAGACCACTTGAGGAACACCCACACAGGAAGTGGGTCAGACCACTAACACCCACACAGGAAGCAGGTCAGACCACTTGAGGAACACCCACACAGGAAGTGGGTCAGACCACTTGAGGAACACCCACACAGGAAGCGGGTCAGACCACTTGAGGAACACCCACACAGGAAGCGGGTCAGACCACTTGTCAGATGATGTCATTAGACAACACTGCCCTACAAAGCCAAAGTCAAGTAACTGTGACAAATAACTCCAGAATGTATCTCCAGTCCCAATCCAATGATTACAACAGATAATTTTAGAGTATTTATAGAAAGTTTGTAAGAAACACTGTTGGTCACCTTTGACCTTTACAACAAAGAAAAAGCAGTTACTGCCATTTGCTTTTGTTTGATATACAGTCGTATTCACCTTATGTTCAGACCTTACAGTGGGCCAAATTCTTCCGGGTCCTTTTAACACTTCCGGCGGTCACGGCGCAAAATAAAAGAGATGTTTTTGGAGCGGACAGTGCAGCGGTAAAATAAAGAACGTAGCCTACTACTTTGAGCCGGTACACAGCAAGCAAGCGAGTATCCACTGTTAGCCAGGTCAGATAACGTTATCATCGACAATGACGAGCACTTTATTGTAAAACATACCTGGGGCCGGTTGCACCAACTGGTCTTAACTATGCCTGGTCGTAACTCCTACGTCGGTCTTAGTTAAGACCAGTCTTTAGAGTGGATTTACGCCTGTTGCACCAACACGGCTAACTATGCTGGTCGTAGCAATGCACGTCCATGTGAATTGCCAGGGAATGCACCCTGATTGGATGATGTTGCAAAAAATGTGCCTCGCGACCTGCTTGGAGCGCTGTGCCACTACGCTCTCTCAGCCACTACTGTAAAACACCCTCCCTCCTCTCACCCTCCCTCGCTCTGGGGGAAAAATGGCGGCGATTGAGCCAGAAAGACAGTCTGAATGAAATTGAATGTAACGTTCCCAATTCTATGTATTACATTCTAAAAAATTAACGGCAACATTTTGGAAGGCTAAGCCACACAACTAGTTAGTTATAATCTAACGTCGTGCTTTCAAAGACGGCGAACTGGCGGTGTTACGACGATGACGGTCAAAAAGGTCTCCGCGGAGATCTCTGTTAGGCAGGCTCTACGCCTCCTCCTGACCAGGCGTAGGAGTTACGCCTGGTCGTAGTGAAAATAAGGCTTAAGCCGTCTTGGTGCAACCGGCGTAGCTGTTACTGTAGGTCGTAAAGTTACGACCAACTTAGCTTAAGACCAGTGTAAGACCAGTTGGTGCAACCGGCCCCTGGACTCCAACAAAGAAAGCTTCAGATAGTTGTCTCTCCTCCGAGGCAGCGCGAGCCACTTACGTCAATAAGACCCGCAGACGTTAAGGTAATTCCCTGGAATGCGAGACTTAACGAGCCAGTTACACGGCGTTGCATTCTTAGACATTGCCGTTTGCTTTTATTTGGTATGTTACATACAATTGGCTAAATTATTAGTTAATTCAGAGTTAGATGATATTGGAGCAGCGCAGCCATTTTTTATTTTATTTTATTATTATTTTCAGCCGGAAGTTTTGATACGGCCACACAACCAGGTCAAATGGGCGTGGCTACATAAGGTGAATAGGATAGCACAATATCTGTAACTAGCCCAATGATGTTAACAACACGCCATCATTACATTCTCTATTAAAGACATTTTGTTCAGCTTATGAGATGCAGCCTGGGATCATATGACAACATTCATCCATGTTTCATTTTTGGATGCGATTTGATAACAAGCATTTCCAAATCTTCACCTTCCATCTAATGAGTCCAGATGTGCGCTACAACAGGAAGCAGCGACCGCCTCTCAGGTCAAAGTTCACTGTCGGAGGACAAGAGGTTCTGTCAGCTGTGTCTGTCGGACACACCCTCAAATGAACCAAACAAGTGGGGAATATTTCTCATACTTCCACCACATGTGATGTGTTACGGATTCTTTACGTTCCCAAGGCGCAGGTTTAAAGTTGCATTGAGGTGGCTGGAAGGAGAATTAAGACAGAATAACAAGGAGCTGGCAGAGGGATATAAAGGAACATATTATATTCCCAATTACGATAAGGACCTCAAGTTTCATGGGAGTAAAACAAAGATGGCCGCCCTGCCCAAACGGAACTACATTTCCCCCCAGAAAAATAAACAAGTTATGTCCGACTCAGCTCCACGTATCTCAAGGGAGAGGAGTCGGCCATTCATATCATGTGTGTGGGTGTGCAGCTTTCTAATCTGTGTGTGTGTGTGTGTGTGTGTGTGTGTGCGACTGTGCGTCTGACATCTGACTCTGTGTACCATACCATCCGTGACCTCAGTTTTTTTTTATCTTCTATGAATAATTGTCTGCTCAGAGAAGAGCAGGCCTCAGGGACTTGTTCATGTCTGGAACATCAGAGATGCTCAGAGAAAACAGAGCTGGAGTTCCCAGCATCTAAAGAGGTTTCACATTTCCATGTTCTACCCCACTGTGGTCTTTTTATTGCTTGGTTTCATTCAAGTTTCATTCCTGTGTGAGAGGCAGCAGAGCTCTGCTCCCACAGGCCACACAGCCTTAATACCCATCTATATATTTATCTGAACATTTGCCTTTAAGATACATTTCTAGCTAAACAACTTCCTGAACGTCAGGCTCAAATGAAACAAATATGAGAAGAGTTAAGGCCTAGACACAAAGTTTGATTTTAAACTTCATTTCAGACATGTCGCATTTCCATTTCAATCCTTAGGAGGCGCATTGGAGTTGTGTTGTACATTATAACAGTTAACCCAGAGCCTCACCCCCCCCCTCCCCCCCCCCCCCCCCCCCCCCCACGGGCGCTCCAGTTCTTCCTTTGGGTGAAGAAACTCCACGTTCACAAACGGGAGCCCGACTTCTAATTCTAAGGATAAGGTAAGCTACCTTGGCTGCATTTTAGACAAATACCTATCAGGTGAGTATATGGCTCTGAAAGTCCTTGGCAAAATTAACATGCATGTCAGGTTTCTGGCCAGGAAAGCTGCCTTTCTCACCAGTCCAGTCCTTCACTCTCTGGCTTCTGCACTTGTTCAGAGTCATTTTGACTATGCTGCCATCTGTTGGTATACTGGTCTCTCTCAGAAACTCAAAAACAAATTACAAACGGCTCAAAACAAGTTGATTCGAGTCATTCTTAAAGTCCATCCACGTACCCACCTGGACCAAGCTCACTTTGACAGTCTTAATTGGCTGACAGTTGAGAAGCGCACTTTATACATCAAGCTGCTGTTCACTTTTAAGATTGTTAAGAATTTTGTTCCTATGTATCTTAAAAGCTACTTTTCTTGTGTGAGTGAGCGTCACCAGTATTCTACGAGAGGCAGTTCTACTGATTTCATCCCTATCAGATTTAGGACCCTGATGGGGAGGAACTCGTTCAAATATAATGCAGCGACTCAATGGAACATGTTACCTTCGTGCTTGAAACTGAGTGAGTCTATCTGCACTTTTAAGAAAGGCTTAAAAAAATGGTTACAAACATCCGCACTTTAAACCGTTTTATCCTGTCTTTTTAGTTCTTGAATTGGTTATTTATTTATGGTATAGCTGGTCTTTTATTTTATTGATTGATATGTTTAGTTCTAGTTTTTATTTTTTTATTTTGGTAAATTATAAACTGAGTTAGTAATTTATCTTTTAATGGAGTTGTATTAGTTTTAAATTATGTTCCCACTTGCACTTCTTTGTTACACGTATTTACGTTGTCTGTCTTGTCTCCATGGGGACCACAATGGAAATAAGCCTTCGGGCTTTATTGTGTTTTTATCCTCGGTGATATGTTGTCTTATGTCCTGTTTTTATCACCAAATAAAGTCAATCAATCAATCAATTCTCCGTGGAAGTCAGACCGTGCATGTTTGAAGCTCGTCGAGCTTGTTTGGGGTCTGACTTCCACGGAGCAGGGCAAGCCGTGTTGCGTGTCGCGGCTAAGATGGACGGTGCACTGCAGGTTCTACACTCATCAACACCAGGGGAAATTATCGCTCGTAGATTAGCTAGCTAGCTAACATTACCTTACCTGTAAAACCCTTCAGTCACGCCGATTTCTGGAATCCACGAACACAAACTCCAATTCCAATGAGCAGAACAGAAAGAGAAAACAAAATGTAGCCGTTAACACCTAACTGTGTACTGTAGCCGCGCTAACACCTACTGCCTTCCTTCTCGTCTCTAGAACAGCAATGATCTGAAGCTGCGAGCGCAGCGTACTTTATACTAGCATACGGTTAGATCCCTCCGCCAAAACACATGCGGAAATCAAACTGTTACCAAACCAAATTATTGTAGGCTTTGAGGTACAATAGGCATGGTTGTGTATTCAACTGTTTTTGGAGATATGTGTGGGCCTCCTACTCCCTCCGACTCACATAACGCATGTCAAGTAATGACGGACTATTTTGTTTACGGATTTAGCGGAACAATCCTTCAATAAGGGTGGTGATTTGACGACCGTTTGGAAAGTCCCTGTGCGGATTGGTGATTTGATTTGAATATGATTTGATTGAAACGTCACTTCCCCTCTTCTTCTTAAGATTCATTGGCGGTTGGCAAACAACGAATTGGTGCATTACCGCCAGTGTTGGGGGTAACTCATTACAAAAGTAACATATTACATGTAATATATTACTTTTAGCAGTAACTCAGTAATATAACTTATTACTTCTAGGATTTCAGTAATATTATACCAGTTACTTTGTCAAGTAACTCAAGTTACAAATTGAGTTATTTTTAAATCAAAGCACATATTTAAATCAAACTGTGTGCTTTTATGCAAATAACCACTTTAGATGACAATAAAGGAAAAGGATAGCATTTTGAATTTTGGATTGTTTACACTGACTTCAAGATGGTTGAAATTCTTTTTCGGGATGGTTCCAGGGCGGCAATGTCATTCTACTACTGCTGTTATTACAGTGAAAGTAATGCAAAAGTAGTGTAAAAAGTAACGAGTTACTCTACACACAGTAATATTGTAAAGTAACTTATTACTTTCAAATTAAAGTAATATGTAGTATATTACATTTTGAAAGTAACTTGTCCAACACTGATTACCGCCACCAACACTTCCTCTCAGTAAATTCATGACAGGCTACTGAGCTACTGGATTTAGTAAAGAGTTTCAGAATAACCAGAGTATAGATCCAGAAGTTGGCTTACCATACAGGATGTCACAGCATCAGGGACCCAGTAATTAATTAATTATTTTACATTATTATCATCATTACAGATTAGATAAACACCATTACTTTTTTTGACTGGAGCAAATTATAATAGTTCCCATACCTGTGCTTGATTAATTAGGAACAAATGGGTCAAATGTTAACCGTTTGTTAGGGCAGCCACAAGAAGCAGAAGTGACCTAAAGGTTAGATTTCAGATTTCAGATTTATTTCGCCCCCCACACACACAAACAGTCGACATGTGGATCAACATCAGGAACACAATTGTGTGGAGTGCCAGGTCTCCCAAGAAGCTACTTAAAGCTTATGGCGGGAGCCTGAACAGGAAGACTTGGAACAAAACTTGAATACAAGTTACTGCATACAGCATAAAAACACAACAGGACAGTCAGCAGACAACAAAACAAAACAAAACACGTAAGAAGCGAGCTTGCGCCCGGAAGGTCGTCTGTTGAATCTCCCAGACTAACAGGATAAATCTGGGTGGGGAAAGTGAAAAAGCAGCTCTTGTCCCTCCCTCATGACCACCACTGAGGTGCCGTTGAGCAAGGCCCTTAACCCCAACCGCTCCAGTGGAGCTGCTCAGTGGCCAGATCAGACTGTGGTTATACTGGTCAGCTTTTGTGTGTGAATGTGAACAGGGCACTCTCAGCGAGACTCCCCTGTATAAATAGGCAAAAAAAAAAAAAGCTTTTCAATAGAAAGAAACGTGTTGCTTGCGGTAGCCTATTTTTCTTTTTAAGTTCACCAGCTATGCAACTTGCTTGAATTATTTTCTAATCTATACACTGCACATGACTGTATGCCTAATGGTTTTCTATTCAAAGTAAGGTTTATTCATACATAGCAACCCAACAGTACCATTACACACTGCTCTTACAAAATATGAACATAACAGCATGTTCATGCTGTATTGACTATTTGTCTTACTTCCAGCACAACATATACTGTGTCAATAATACCACCTAATGACATAGCCTGTAGTTAGTGTGTGATATTGAAAAGTAACACAATGTGTGGATCCTACAGAAGACAGTGTTGAAAATGACATCCTCTAATGGCCAAAGATCACACAACACATTTGGGTTTGGCTCGTTTGGCTGCAGTTGTGGCTTTTTGAATAAGCACCCCCCCTCCATAAAGTCCATCATGTTTGGATCGTTCAAACAGAGATACAATGCTCAAGTGTGACATTGTGTTTGTGTTGTAGTGGCACAAACACAAGCGGCCAGCACAGTACAGCCTGTTAAAACAATGCCATGATAATAGTAGATCATGAACCATAGACAGGATCATATATCCTTTAATGACACATTTGTATGATTGGTTTTTTAATCAATGTACAGCCTGAAGCACGATCCTCAATAGTGCATACGGTATAATGTGTATAAAAGAAGAAGAAAAACCAGCAGAGAAAGCAGAGCATGCCTTCCAGTGATGAGGTACATTTACTTGTTCTTGTTTCTTTAGCAGAATGCCATATGGACACTGGACAGCATAGACATGTTCCAAACAGCATCTTCTTCAATATGAGCTTGTGGATATTTGAGCAGGAATGAGTCTTTTCCTCCCATGGTGTCATGTGAGCCAAGCTGCAAACAGGTCCACACTACGAGTCGTTTTAGACCACAATCTGAACCATGGACACTGATGAGAGTGACTCTCCCAGTTTCCAGGAGAGTTGCCCAACACTGATTGCTCTGGTGACAGATCGGTGGTGTAAGGCAGACCTGAGTAAAGCAAGAAGAGATATTGCAGTGAAGCTACTGAGATGGGTCCATAAAAACTGGATATTACACTGTATAGTCGCACTCTATGGAGAGACAGACGAGAAGCAGACACAGCTGATAGCATGTCCACAGTCTTAGTCCATTGCTACTGTTGGCTGCCTGCGTGCACAGACAGACAGATCAAATGTGACTTTTCACAGCCAGTCGGGAGGGAAGTGGATGGAAGAGCTATTGTTCAACATGGAAACACGCAAGCGATCTGGATGGCTCAGAGGACTTCAGTGAATATATGGACGATGTGTGTGTGTGTGTGTGTGTGTGTGTGTCTTAAGAGCCCCCTCCCTGAGCATCACCCTGCCTTAAGGAGCTGCGAACCCACCCACCTAAAACAAATTGAGAGGAGGGTCTCAGTGTTCCATGATGGTCTAAATGCTGATTCAGAGCTTTTACACCTATCCTGGTAGAGTATTCTGATCACGTGACCTCAGATTCTGTTTGGTTCTGTGATCAGTTTGGCCTCCAGCCCCGCCCCCCAGTGATTTACACGAATTACAAAGTTCACAGGCCAATCAGGGACCTGCCTCGTAGTTGACAACGTAACCGGCCAATCAGGGAGGGACGCTCCTGGCAAAACAGTAATGGTGTCTCCTAAAGCAACGACCGGTAATGTTAGTAGACTAAGCACAGCCATAAGTGCAGCTGTTTTTGCCATTCCTCTTCCTTCCTCCTCTCTGGATTTGGATTGATTTGGCCACGCTGATTGGGTGAATGAGTTGTCTGTCAAGGCATACTCCCGCCCACTGAAATCAATGTGATTTCAGTCCAGACTGATACATAGAGTGAGTCACGTGATCAGGCTGTTTTACACGCTGACAACAATAATATTGTGAAGGGAAAACAGTGGCACACAGATGCACTCCACTTCTTGCATGGAAGACATTGGAGCATTGAACTAGCCTATCAATATAGCACTCAACAAACTATCATGCCATCAGAGTCTGATAACTACTTGCTAAAAATACATAATCTGCGATAAGTGCCTGCTTTTAACGTCCGTGCATATTAGTTAATCGCTCACGCATGTTAAACAATTAAACGACCCTCAACTCACCGCCAGATGCATCGATTTCCTCAAGTCCCAAGTGATGCAAGAATTTTGTTTGAATTCTTTTTTTTACAAGGTCTTTATTATGTAATGCAACCAATCTGCAGCAGTTATCACCATTACTGACTTCTGTGACACTATCGTGTGGAAAATTAATTTAAAGTTTAATCCTATAAAGCCAAATCAATCCCGTTAGAGATAGACAGAATACAGGAAGCTAGGCATTTTTGCCTTCTAAATAAAAGTAGGAATTTATAACTGGATAAATAAAAACAGAACCATCACTGCGGGTTAAATTGACTTTTAATTGTCTGTGTTCTGTGTATGTTGGATCACACACAAAGAAATGTTGCAACATGCATCAATAAGGCTATTCGTTTATTTAATTGCCATTATTGTGAAGGTTTTAACCAGAAGTTTGCATTTTATTCTGGCTCACATGACACTGCTCAGAGAGTGGCTTCAGTCTGCACGTGAATCGTTATCACAAACGCTGTGTATAAATGCAGAATCAAAGGCCAGAACGCAATGACAGTTTGCTGTTTTATGCATTGTCGTCTAAACATGGCCATAGATGCACAATAGACATTTCGTAAAATGCTTATAAAATAGTTGTACTTCGTTGAACCAAATGGTTCAGTTAATGCTATAATCGGGAGAGACCATAGAACATTTCACTTGGACCAAAACTTAAAAAAACAAACAGACAAAATATTTTCTTTAAACCCGCATTCTTTTACATTTTGGTCCCAGTGAAATGTTATGTGATCTCTCCTGTTTCTAAATATATCTGAACCATTTGGTTTGAAACAGTAAAACTGTTTTTATACGCATTTTATGAAATGTCTATGGGAAAATAAATGGTGGATGAAAATCTCTGGTACAGTGCTGAAGCAGGAAGTAGGCGGTGACTTTGCCTCTCTATAGAGCAGAATTTTGTAAATGCATTAGCTTTTGGTTTGGGCAATTCTGCCATCTGCAGGCCACCTGTGGACATTGCCTATAGGCTTCCAAATATGAACACCAGCAATTCATATTTGTACCCAAGCTGTATACGAGGGATCAGCCGAGCAGCATTTTTGTAAATAAACGGCGTCACTGGGTGGAAACGGCAATGGGACCCTATGGAGCCTGAGCTTGAGCGCCTCACTCTAGCCAGCGGTGCGGTTTACATTTTAAAAACTGCGACAGTTCACACAACTTTAACACGACATGCATATATTTTACATCAAACTCTTGAGCTACTTCTGCTCTCATTCAGAATGTCAAAATATAAGCGATGTGATTTATAGTTTTTGAGATATTAATGTTTGTTTGGCACAACTCATAATAGTTAACTGCTGCGAGGTTCTGCATTTCCGGGGATTGTGACATCACGCTGATTGGTCCTATAAAAGCCTCCTTGAGCAGTTGTGGACACGCTTTAGTCAATAGTGGCCATGTTGAACCAAGAAGACATCATACTTCTCTTTCTGCGCTCCTCCTGCTGCATGGCCAGTTGCTGCTGCTCGCTAAGCCCCGCCCCCTCCGCTGCATCCTCTCCTCCGGCACTCTCTCCATCCACCACCAGGGGCATCCTGGGGCTGAGAGGCGGCGAGGTGGTGTGAGTGCTGCTGCTTCGCCGAACACGGGCTTTGCTCTGGGAGATCACACACACATGCGGACACGAGCACGTACGCACACACACACACACAAAGACACGCACGGACGCACACACACACACATGCACACACACACGCACACACACACACACACACACACACACACACACACACACACACACAATCACGAGAAGAAGGGTTTCATACACTTTCTGTAATAAAACATCTAAAAGCAAAAATCTGATCAGATCTAATTGTGCTAGTTTAGGGGTCCTTGATGTGAAAAAGCTTGAGAACCACTGCCTTGGAGAGTGCTATTTTCATTAGGTCCTTGTTGAAGTACCTGGGCTAGTAGCCTAACTCGTGCTCCGGCTATTTTTCACTGCAGTTGCATTAGAAGATTGCTTTATCCATGTCACAGTTCTTCACAATGTCAATTGCTTGTGGGAGAAATTAATTTCTAGTTATGTGGTTCCTGATGAGGTCAATTGTGTCATTCACTTTACAGCAGTACATTGTTTGATTTAGGTCTTGTTTTGTTGGACTCTATCCTAAATGGGCTTAATCCTTTGATGAGGGTGGAACATGGAGCTTTGAGCTGGATTATTTGTGTTTGGGTCCATTTTTTTTTAACACGTTCACTGCCGTGGACGAGATATCTCGTCAAGCAGAAACCAACGGTTGACTGCCGTGGACGAGATATCTCGTCCAAAATTTTTTTATTTATTTTTTGACGGTGGGACGTCGATCAACCCCTTTTACATCTCCTATAAAAATATGGGAGGTATTGAATGTGTATAATCTATTTTACCGACCCACTAAGTGGCGACAGTGCTCTCCAGACGAGAGAAAGCCAAGAAAAAACAGCCGTGTGAGGAAGCCATTCTCATGAAAATGGATTGGCGAAAACGCTTTCGCTTTCGCGCTGGGAGCTGGCGGTGGGGGATTGCAAATTTGCATAATAGATTATGGGTGCAACACACTTTGAAACACGCAGCATAAATAAGACCAGAATCGCAAAAGCTTCATCAAAGCTCTCAACGGAAACCCCAAGAAACGAGCGAGCCCATCCAGACTCGCCTGACGAGGGGCAGCCAGGCAGCACAGACAGCAGAAACTCGCTTGTCACACACCCGCCCGCTGCAGCCACGGAGGGAGGAGGAGAACACACACGGAGGGAGGAGTTTGAAGGAGAGGGGGGTTTCCTGCTGTTATGGAGGAAATTACTGTTCAAAACTATTGTTTAGATGTCTGACGTCTTACTGATGCCAAAAATAAATGGTTAAAGTGACTGTTCTATCGAATTTCACAAAAAGCCATTTATCTCAGCTTAAATTTTCAGACGCTGAAACCATGCTGTATTCAACTGCTAATGCCTACATAACTACTAACTCTACAAACTAACTCTTTTAGACAGAGAAAGCACACATTCTATTAGTTCTTTTGAGATATTTTGTGTTCACAAAATACTAGCAGAAAATAATCCTCGACTCTTGAAAGATGAGCCAGAATCCTCAAAAAAAAACCTTGGCAGAAGCTACCTACAGTAAAAAAAAAACTGGTGGCAGTGAATGTGTTAAGGTGATCTCCCTTGAGTCCCCTTTGTGGGCTGTTTGCGTGTTTGCGTGTGTGTTAGGGCTGGGTTCAAAAAATCGATTCTCAGATTTTTAATAGATTTTTATTTTAATCCTTTGATATCGATTCATATGTCCAGAGATCGTTTTTTTTTTTTTTTTTTAATAAACAGGCTAAAATATTATGCTGTGTGTGGTAGTTGAAACATAGTTTCAAGTTGACGTTTATTTATGTTTGTAGTTGAAACAAAAACATAAATACTGTAGGCTACATAAATGGAAATGTTTGATCATTAATATCTACTTTTAGAAATTATATAGGCTGAAATCAAATCACTGTACATAATTGTGAAAGTGTCTTTATTGACAGATGAAAAGGCTGTTATTTACCCTTCATCACCACCCAGGTGAGTAAATATATTAAAATTGACAACCGGTCCGCAACTTTTTTCTCCCCATGTATCTACTTGGCGCAAAAAAGGTTGGGAACCCCTGTGTTACATAACTGGACAGTCATATAATTCAGGTTACAGCTCAAAAAACACGTTTTGCTATCACTAACCAAATCAGATAAGGTTCATAAAGACATCCCCTCGAATCTGGTGTAAACGGCATATTGCTTTCATAGTCAAGACATGTTTAGTATGTTTTAGTAGCCTGTTTACAGAGCGCGCTGTGTCTGAAACACCTGTACACAGCATTATAGTGACCACCGTGGATGCAGTGCGGAGCCAGAAAGTAGTGCCAATAAATAGCGCGGTCTGATCAACAGCAAGACTGCGGTTTTATTGTTGAAATGAGATGTCATAACACATGCATGCTTTCTTTAGGAGTAAAACTTGATAACTCCGTGACCCTAGAGTGTCCGTCGGGACTAGTTTTTCTCCACTCAGATCAAGCTAGAGCTCCGCCCACGGGACTCATGGATCAGCAAGTCAGCTCCCCAGACACTCTACAACTGGTATGGAGTTCATACAACGTTATGTCCAATAATCCGCACTATCCCTTTAAGTTGGTGAAAACGTAGGTGAAACTAAGTTGCAAATGATTTGCATGATGTAAAGCCCTCTGCAACGCAATTGAAACTTGTCTGAAACCCAGCTGCAACAGTTGCAAACTCTCAACTTTGCAAGGTCTAAAATTAACTTTTCAAACTGGGGATTTATAGACTCTGGGGGGGGGGGGGGGGGGGGGAAGGGGGGGGGGTTTCAGCCAACACGATAACCAAAATATCTGCTTCTCCTGCCCGATAATAATAATAATAATAAGCAATAAGCAATAATAATTTCACATTTTTGTATTTAAAAAAGGAAGTTCTTAACCTGTAGTTTATGCACACCTGAGTCTAAATTAATATGGCTTTTGTCATTGTCTTTTATCGGCAGCCTAAGCAGCCATAGGCTTTTGGTTCCATCAAAGCCTTTATTTTTTGTATTGAGTGATACACTTTACTAAAATACTCATATTATATCAGAAGTGTTCTTTGTTTTGTGTTTACAATAGTGATGTCTAGCAGCTAGCTCCCCTATAGCTCAACTCAAGTCCCTGTTTGGTCCAAAATAGAGCTAGATTAGCTAACTACACCATGATACATGACTGAACAGGGCATCAGTCAATATCACATTCATGTTTTCTTTAATCAGGTGGAAGCATTTTTCAATCAAAGGTGAAACGACACAGATATTACGGTTTATAGAGAGACATACTCTGCCTGCAATTTAAAGGGACAGCTCACCCTAAAATTCAAAATACATATTTTTCCTCTCACCTGTAGTGCTATTTATCCATCTGTATCGTTTTGGGATAGTTGCCTGAGTTTTGGAGATATCAGCTGTAGAGATGGCTGCCTTCTCTGCAATACAATGGAACTGGATGGCACTCGGCTTGTAGTGCTCGAAGCACCAATAAAATACATTTGAAAAACTCAACAGCATTGTCTCTTTCACCGTAAAGCAACCCTTAGAGGACTCATCAAAAAACATAAAAATATAATATATTAATATTATATTAAACTTTTTTTGTGAAATCTTCAGTCCTCATAATAACTACCAAATATTCATTCAGATTCAGAATTTTAACAATTTAAATGCCAGTTTGTTTACATAATACAACTGTTGGTGTTTTTTATTGGGTGGGGGAGTGACAAACAAACAAAAAAGCAAACGTTTTTTTTATGGTTTTACATTACATTACAACGTGAGGTGGGCTCAGGCTGTGGGAAGAAGACAGCAGAGGACAGGTGGAAGATGTTGGTACTTACTACAGTACTGACTGCACTATAGGTCTGATATTTACTACAGTACTGACTGCACTATAGGTCTGATATTTACTACAGTACTGACTGCACTATAGGTCTGATATTTACTACAGTACTGACTGTACTATAGGTCTGATATTTACTACATTACTGACTGCACTATAGGTCTGATATTTACTACAGTACTGACTGCACTATAGGTCTGATATTTACTACAGTACTGACTGCACTATAGGTCTGATATTTACTACAGTACTGACTGCACTATAGGTCTGATATTTACTACAGTACTGACTGCACTATAGGTCTGATATTTACTACAGTACTGACTGCACTATAGGTCTGATATTTACTACAGTACTGACTGCACTATAGGTCTGATATTTACTACAGTACTGACTGCACTATAGGTCTGATATTTACTACAGTACTGACTGCACTATAGGTCTGATATTTACTACAGTACTGACTGTACTATAGGTCTGATATTTACTACAGTACTGACTGCACTATAGGTCTGATATTTACTACAGTACTGACTGCACTATAGGTCTGATATTTACTACAGTACTGACTGCACTATAGGTCTGATATTTACTACAGTACTGACTGTACTATAGGTCTGATATTTACTACAGTACTGACTGCACTATAGGTCTGATATTTACTACAGTACTGACTGTACTATAGGTCTGATATTTACTACAGTACTGACTGCACTATAGGTCTGATATTTACTACAGTACTGACTGCACTATAGGTCTGATATTTACTGCAGTACTGACTGTACTATAGGTCTGATATTTACTACAGTACTGACTGTACTATAGGTCTGATATTTACTACAGTACTGACTGCACTATAGGTCTGATATTTACTACAGTACTGACTGCACTATAGGTCTGATATTTACTACAGTACTGACTGCACTATAGGTCTGATATTTACTGCAGTACTGACTGTACTATAGGTCTGATATTTACTACAGTACTGACTGTACTATAGGTCTGATATTTACTACAGTACTGACTGCACTATAGGTCTGATATTTACTACAGTACTGACTGCACTATAGGTCTGATATTTACTACAGTACTGACTGCACTATAGGTCTGATATTTACTGCAGTACTGACTGTACTATAGGTCTGATATTTACTACAGTACTGACTGTACTATAGGTCTGATATTTACTACAGTACTGACTGCACTATAGGTCTGATATTTACTACAGTACTGACTGCACTATAGGTCTGATATTTACTGCAGTACTGACTGTACTATAGGTCTGATATTTACTACAGTACTGACTGCACTATAGGTCTGATATTTACTACAGTACTGACTGTACTATAGGTCTGATATTTACTACAGTACTGACTGTACTATAGGTCTGATATTTACTACAGTACTGACTGCACTATAGGTCTGATATTTACTACAGTACTGACTGCACTATAGGTCTGATATTTACTACAGTACTGACTGCACTATAGGTCTGATATTTACTGCAGTACTGACTGTACTATAGGTCTGATATTTACTACAGTACTGACTGTACTATAGGTCTGATATTTACTACAGTACTGACTGTACTATAGGTCTGATATTTACTACAGTACTGACTGCACTATAGGTCTGATATTTACTACAGTACTGACTGCACTATAGGTCTGATATTTACTGCAGTACTGACTGTACTATAGGTCTGATATTTACTACAGTACTGACTGCACTATAGGTCTGATATTTACTGCAGTACTGACTGTACTATAGGTCTGATATTTACTACAGTACTGACTGTACTATAGGTCTGATATTTACTACAGTACTGACTGCACTATAGGTCTGATATTTACTACAGTACTGACTGCACTATAGGTCTGATATTTACTGCAGTACTGACTGTACTATAGGTCTGATATTTACTACAGTACTGACTGTACTATAGGTCTGATATTTACTACAGTACTGACTGTACTATAGGTCTGATATTTACTGCAGTACTGACTGTACTATAGGTCTGATATTTACTGCAGTACTGACTGTAATATAGGTCTGATATTTACTGCAGTACTGACTGTACTATAGGTCTGATATTTACTGCAGTACTGACTGTACTATAGGTCTGATATTTACTGCAGTACTGACTGCACTGTAAGTCTGATATTTACTGCAGTACTGACTGTACTATAGGTCTGATATTTACTGCAGTACTGACTGTACTATAGGTCTGATATTTACTGCAGTACTGACTGCACTATAAGTCTGATATTTACTACAGTACTGACTGTACTATAGGTCTGATATTTACTGCAGTACTGACTGTACTATAGGTCTGATATTTACTGCAGTACTGACTGTACTATAGGTCTGATATTTACTGCAGTACTGACTGCACTATAAGTCTGAAATTTACTACAGTACTGACTGTACTATAGGTCTGATATTTACTACAGTACTGACTGTACTATAGGTCTGATATTTACTACAGTACTGACTGTACTATAGGTCTGATATTTACTACAGTACTGACTGTACTATAGGTCTGATATTTACTACAGTACTGACTGCACTATAGGTCTGATATTTACTGCAGTACTGACTGTACTATAGGTCTGATATTTACTGCAGTACTAACTGTACTATAGGTCTGATATTTACTGCAGTACTGACTGTAGTATAGGTCTGTTATTTACTGCAGTACTGACTGCACTATAGGTCTGATATTTACTGCAGTACTGACTGTACTATAGGTCTGATATTTACTGCAGTACTGACTGCACTATAGGTCTGATATTTACTGCAGTACTGACTGTACTATAGGTCTGATATTTACTGCAGTACTGACTGCAGTATAAGTCTGAAATTTACTGCAGTACTGACTGTACTATATGTCTGATATTTACTACAGTACTGACTGTACTATAGGTCTGATATTTACTACAGTACTGACTGTACTATAGGTCTGATATTTACTACAGTACTGACTGTACTATAGGTCTGATATTTACTACAGTACTGACTGTACTATAGGTCTGATATTTACTACAGTACTGACTGTACTATAGGTCTGATATTTACTGCAGTACTGACTGCACTATAAGTCTGATATTTACTACAGTACTGACTGTACTATAGGTCTGATATTTACTGCAGTACTGACTGTACTATAGGTCTGATATTTACTGCAGTACTGACTGCACTATAAGTCTGATATTTACTACAGTACTGACTGCACTATAAGTCTGATATTTACTACAGTACTGACTGTACTATAGGTCTGATATTTACTGCAGTACTGACTGTACTATAGGTCTGATATTTACTGCAGTACTGACTGTACTATAAGTCTGATATTTACTACAGTACTGACTGCACTATAGGTCTGATATTTACTGCAGTACTGACTGCACTATAAGTCTGATATTTACTACAGTACTGACTGCACTATAAGTCTGATATTTACTACAGTACTGACTGTACTATAAGTCTGATATTTACTGCAGTACTGACTGTACTATAGGTCTGATATTTACTGCAGTACTGACTGTACTATAAGTCTGATATTTACTACAGTACTGACTGCACTATAAGTCTGATATTTACTACAGTACTGACTGCACTATAAGTCTGATATTTACTACAGTACTGACTGTACTATAGGTCTGATATGTATTGACTCTAGTCCAGTGTAGGGCATTCATGTCTGCTGCATTTTAGTAGTCATCAACTACTCCCCAAAAGTAGTCGACTAGCCATAGGAGATTTTCACCCAATAACCACGATCAAGTCTCATCAAAAAGTCTCAAATACAACCTGTTAAGGGTTAAATAATGTAGGCGGGACTAACCCGCCTACATGGTGCATAGGCAGTGGTGGCCCAATGGTTAGAGAAGCGAGCTTGTGACCGGAAGGTCATCGGTTCAATCCCCGGGACCGGCAGGATAAATCTGGGTGGGGAAAGTGAAAAGGCAGCGCTTGGCCCTCCCTCATTACCACCACTGAGGTGCCCTTGAGCAAGGCCCTTAAAACCAACTGCTCCAGTGGAGCTGATCAGTGGCCAACAGATCAGACTGTGGTTGTACTAGTCAGCTTCCAGGTGTGAATGTGTGTGTGAATGTGAACAGGGCACTCCTGAAAAAGAGAGCATTGCTCTCAGTGAGACTCCCCCTGTATAAATAAAGGTAAAAAATAAAAATAAATAAAAATAAAAATAAATCCGGGAGTAGGTGAAATAGCCTCTCAGAGCCAATCAAGGACTCTGCTGTTTACAAATGAACTGTGACCTGATTGGAGTAAACCCCAGGCAAGCTTGTTTGAGCTGGAGATACTGTTTGACTGCAGTAACTACGCCACTAGTTTCTGCAGGGATAGCGGGAGTCCATCATTCTCTTAATACCTTCAATTCTGTTTATTTAACATGCCGAGCTAGAAAATTGCATTCATGGGGTCACAGTGACCTTGAACTTTGCCCTTTGGCCAAAATCGAATCAGTTCATCCTTGAGTCCAAGTCGACGTTTGTGCCAAATCCAAAGAAATTCCAAAGGAGTTCCTGAGATATCGTGTTAAGGAGCGTGAAACGGGCGGTCGTGAGGTCACAGTGACCTTGAACTTTGACCACCAAAATCTAATCAGTTCGTCCTTTAGTCCCAGTGGACGTTTGAGGCAAAGTTTTATTAAATTCCATCAAGGCGTTCTTGAGATATCGCGTTAACGAGCATGAAAGGAGTGGTTGTGAGGTCACAGTGACCCTTGACCTTTGACCACCAAAATCTAATCAGTTCATCCTCAAGTCCAAGTGGGTGTTTGAGGCAAATTTGATGAAATTCCGTCAAGGCATTCCTCAGATATCGCGTTAACGAGCATGAAACGCTGCTCACCTTCAGCAGTGTGGTGGAGGTCAGCGGATGGGCTGGTCCGGGTCCAGTGACAGTCACACGGTCTGAGGACAGTAGGGTTTCAATTCAATTCAAACTTTATTTCAGACACAAGCGCAGGTCCATATAAAAAACAAGACAAGACATAAAATACATAAAAAATACATTATAAATGCAAAGACAACACTAAAATAAATACAAGGCATGATAAAACATAGAGGCTCTTTCTCCAATGTCGCCACAAAGGAGAATAAAACCTGGTGTTGCTTAATGCAGGATTGGTTAAGGCCACAATAACCCTGTTCACAGAGGCATCTAATCGACACATGAATCTGTACATGAGATTTCTCAAAAGTGCATTTAGTGTGGGTATATACCCATAGTGACAAACAGCTGACTGGCACTATGCCAACGAGGGACTCGCAAGGGCAGTCGTAGAGCATCGTTATAAGCCACATTAAAGGAGAACTTACCTCCAAAACACTTTTTTTCAGCTTTTAACCAATATATATGACTTTGGGGGTGATGTGTGAAGAATTCTGGTCAGAATTTCCACATTTGACACCAAACTGTTGCCATTTTACCATTTGTATCATTTTTCAGCAGCATACCTGGCATAAGCGCCCTCTAAGGGTGTAACACTGCTTTTTTTTTCTTTTCTCAAATGAATGGGATATTTGACACGTCGTGACGTCACGGTGACCCAAAGACTATGGGATTTCAAGATAATTACTCCCCTACCCCCCCTGTACCCTTTCGGCTCCTCAGAACTCCAAGCCTATTTCTATTGAAGTTTGCTCTTAAAATACTGAACCAAACGTCGTCAAAGTTGGCACATGTCTTAATTATAGTTAGTTTCCTGCTGAATGTGTCATTACTTTATTGATATCTTACCTGGATAAGCTCGAATGATGATGTTTATATTATCAGTCCGAGTTGCAAGCACTGTCTCCAGCCCAGAGGCAGGCGGGAGAGAGTCGTACTGTAACATGGACGAGCCCCAAGCTCCGCGGGCGCGCGCAGCAGGCCAGCAGCAGCTGGGCTCTCTGTGCTCTGAGAGCAGCAGAGAGAGCAGTCTGATATTTCCGCAAACAAATATGGTCGCAGTTTAGCGCACATGTAAAATATAACGCTATACTACGACGTGACAACGTGACAAAGCTTCTCTAAACACATCGGCTACTATCATATTTCCCTGCATCCCTCCTACTGAGATTATATCGGTAATGATTTTGGACAGACTGAATGCGCGGAGGAGGAGGAGAGATCTGCAGCTCTGCCCTGAGTAGCCCTGAGAGACACTCGCCTCGCTCCGACTACTGTGCCCGTCTGTGAAAAGCGTCCTGTCCAGTCGCACCTTCGCAAACAGATGCGGGATTCCCTCAATCCTGTACCCAATCTCAGACTGTATTCTCTAAATCGCACACCAGCTATTTCTGTCTGTTTGTTTGTTGCTCCGTGAGGTTACGAGCGCCCCATGCATGCAGCAGGCTGTTTCGCCAGCCTGGGTCTGGCAGGAGGGACGAGGCGCAGCCTGCCCTGCACTGCGCTGAGAGGAAAACCTTTGCACAACTTTTAACAAGAATCACGAAAAGCCCCCAAACTAAAATTAAAAACGGATTTCATTGCGCGGTTTATCTCTAGTTAGACGAGGGAATTACGTGGAGAAATCTCGCATTGTGTTACCCCAGAGCGAGAGGTTTGTCCTCACTGTGTGCTGTGTGCACACACAGCCACGCACACACACATGGGACAAAATGGGACAAAAATAATTAAATTTCTAGTTCGCCACTGAATGGCCAAATTGATATAACTATCAACCATTTCAGGATTTTCTGTTTCCATACAGGCCACCAGCGTTGGCTAGTTGTTGATAATTATAAAGATATTGCCCCTCTCAAATAAATTATTTTTGAGGCAGTAGGCAAACTGTAATGGCGTCGATTTCCGAAAAAAAATATTGACTTAACACAGCCAAAGAGTCTAGTATAGACAAGAGTATATGTCATTTCTTGGTTTTTTCCATAGGTATTTTCAAATCACTGTTCTAATACATATCTAGGGGGTAAGTCCTCCTTTAAGTTTAAGTATCAGTTCAGTATCAAACTCATTGACCATCCAGTCAAAACATCAGTGACGTACCGCTCGGGATCGGAGCAGCTCTTGTATAGTGGTAGGGCACTTCACTGACCTAAGCAAAATAGCACTATGTCTTGGCCAACCTGACTGCAAATGCGTTATTATGCTACAATCTGTCATTTATTTTATCATTGCAATTTGTCATATTCATCGTAAACACGAGCCCTCTTGCGCAGCAACACACGCAGTTTTAACTTTAGTAGTGGGGAGTGAGCATTGATAAGAAGCGACAACTAATCCATTGCAACAGCGCACAAGAGATCGGCCATTTTGGGGCGCAACAAACCTCTCTGTGCTATTGTCCTGTTGTCTGCGGCGCCAAAATGGCCGCGGTTCTATCATCAATGGTCGCTTCTTTCCTTCCATACTCTTTGTTTAGTGTTCGACTAGCCACACATCAGAACGCGATAAAACATACAAAAACACATGTCCAACCATAACTAGATGGTCGCACAGTGGCTAAAACAGAAACAAGACGTAACGTTAGTTAGGGATCATGATTAAACTCACCTAGGAGTCGGACTAGGAAGAAAAGCCAGAAGTGTTCTGCACTGCCTGCATTAGGGCTGTTGAAACGAATTTTGATATTCGAATATTATTCGAATTTAATAATTATGAACGAAATTCGATTATTATTATTTTTTTAAAACTAATATATATTTTTTTTTTTAGAACACTAGAACAGTGACAAGTTCTGACAACATACTTGAAGAAAAGAGTGTTAACTGAAGTTGACTGTTGAAGCTGCTATACTGATGTAAACCTACCTGTAGCTCTTAAAATGTATGTTCATTCATTGTTAACTGAAGTTGACTGTTGAAGCTGGTATACTGAATGTAAACCTGTAGCTCTTAAGTGCAATACGTGACTGATTTTTTTTTGTTCATGGCTCATTGTTGTTTTGGCAAAGTTTACTTATTTGTTTATTGATAAGGAGCTCAAACAAAGGCTGTGTCTTTTTTTATTATCAATTATTTTTATTTTAGCATTTCAGACAGCACCAATACATCACTGATGAATATTAACTAAGCTCTGGTTATCTGACCTATTTTCTAATGCAATGAATGTATGTACATTGTACAAGGAACATGTTTTCTTAAATAAACATCATTGCTGGACTATTTGTGATAAGCCTAATATTATTTTGAATATTCATCCACCATTCACTTTTCCATCTACATTTGGTAAAATGCTTAGAAAAAGTTTTACTTGGTCAAACCCAAAGATTCAGCTATATTTAGAATCAGAACATAACATAAGAGAAGACAACAATTCACTCAGACCAAAAAAAAAAAAAATTTTTTTTTTTAAATTAAATTAAAAATTAATTAAAATATTCGAATATAATTCGAATATTAAAATGTATAAAGCACTGAAATTCGAATTTGATTATAGAGGGAGATTGACAGCCCTAGCCTGCATCATCAGTAAAGTTACCATAACGAACATGTCTTTTTGTTGTCTGCATCCTGTCTGTCTTGTGAATAAAATCTGTCCTCCATGTTGTCAGATGAAGTGGCCGGACTGCACTCGTCTCACAGATAAAGTTTCAATCATTTGAATCCACACTGACTGTCCTCAGTGACTCTCCATGTTGTCTCACTTGTAAACAGAGCTGCACCCCGCCCCCATCTAGCTAGCATGCTTAATTCTATTGATGTGGCTCATTGGCCGAAACTCGAAACAATAGCAGACAGCCAGTGAAACGCTGCATGCAAATGAATACCAGCCGTGTCCAGAGATAGCCTTTAAGTCAGTGGGTCCTAAACATTTCTGGCTTCAGTACCCCCTTTCCCTGATTTCTGAATCAAAGTAGGCCTACCGCCTTTACCTGACTACAACATTTTGCTTAGAAACTGCAAGAGAAAACTATAGCAGATATGAATGATAACTCACCTTTTGAAGAATATAACATTACAAAATAAGAAATCGAGTGAAAAAGTTGCAATTAGTGCCTCCTGAGCAGATTTATTTGAAAGTTTCTTTTATTTTCATGATTATATTTTCTCCATTTTACCCTTTCTGTCAAGTACCCCCTGTAGTACCTCAATGTACCCCTAGGGGTACGCATACCCCAGTTTGGGAACCATGGGCCTAAGTAATTTCTCTCTCAGAGTCAGTATTATCTTACAAAATATACCTATTTACTGATTCTAAAACGACTCCATTTTATGTGGAATGGATAGTCCTCTTCTTTGTGTACTAATGGGGGGGGGGGGGGGGGGGACCTTTTTCACAAAACAACCTTTCACCTCAAATTGCTAGATTTCAACATAGCGAGTTTGTAGTGAAAAAACTGCGTGTCATATTTTTTATTTTGTTATTTTGTGCTGCACCATTGATGAGCTGTAAAGATATTTTATTTTGTTTACTTGGTTTAAAGGGATAGTTCGGTTTGTTTGAAGTGGGGTCCTATCAGCTAGTTCGATACACTAACTTAATTAGGTACAGTGTTCTGGAGGCTGGGCGCATTGTGGAACGAGACCCGGCACTCAGAGCAGCAGCCAAACCAACTTTTTCTCTGTAAGCACGGGGGGTCAAGAACTAAAACGTAATTTAGCCACCTAAAACAACGCCCACCTAAACAAATCGATATCTGTGTTATTTTAACTTGACTAATTACTAATTGCTGAACACCTGGTGATCTGTCATGTATATTGATACGGGTATTTAAGATGGCGTCTCTCTGCCACTTCAGAAAGCGTCTGAGGAAGGGCCAGTGTGGCCCGAAACGTCACGCTGTTTGGGGAGCTCCTTTTGGTGTGCGGACCATTCTTTTTTCACTGTGAGTAGCCTTTTTGATCCAGCACCCAGGCCCAGTGTGGCCTAGCTTTGGATGTGCGTGTCCCTGTCTACCTTGAGGACATAGAGGGTGTCACACAATGCATGACTGACTACATGAATTTTTTTATCCTCAATAAGAAAAAGAGGGCGTTGAAAGAGGGGAAGCAGGTGGAGCTGAGGAGCGTACTGCAGAGGGAACTTAAAGTGGAACTGAACCTGTTCATCACATGCTGCATAATGAGTCCGTTTCAGACTGAAAACATAGTTTGTCTAAGATGACAGGTTGAGAGGCGGGTCATATTATCATGTCGATGATTTTATTTGACAATTCTGGGGACTGGATTGGGCTTTGGCCAATCCTGGTGTGTTCCGCCTCCAAATCGAGTGGGATTCAGTGTGTCGTGGCGCTCCCCTCGGGAAGAGCCTTTTGACGGGAGGAGTGGATGTCAGCGACCCGCAGGCAGCCAGCTGCCTTCGTGTTGCCGAGCGGAGAGTGCAGCACGTCGGCCTGGAATCTCCGAAGTGCAACCCCTGACAACCAAGCTCTCGAATGCGCGCGCCATTATCGCTGCTGTAACGATACGATATCCCTGGAATGCGCGTTTTAACTTAAAAAACGTACTTAAAAAAAAAAAACTCTCTCTCGTAACGGACAAGCCCGTCTTTTATTGTCACACGAACACCACAACATGCATGCGGCCACAACACACTCATGCTGACGATGGCCGGTGAAAAGTGTCCTCTGCATTTAACCCATCCAGGCATGTCCTTTCCTCCGGGGGGCAGGCCAGGAGCAGTGGTCGCTTTCTCGTACAGCGCCCGGGGACCAACTTTGGATGTTGTCGTCACTGATCTTCTGCATGTTTTTAGTGGGGGGTTATATACGGAGGAACCCCCTGGGGGGTACGGGGAGAACATGCAAACTCCACACAGAGAGAAAGGCCCTTACGACGAGATACCCCACCTGGGCAGTAGGCACTGAAGATATGGGGGGAACACAACCACAGCGCCCACAGTGTCACAGGCGAGAATCAAACTCAGGTACTTCTACCTGTGAGGCTACCGACTGCGCCACCGTACCCCCATTTCTTTGCATTCTTAGAGATTATACTTTTTGTTTTTTGTTCATCTTTCTAACAATTGGCCAAGTTAGTAGTTAGTTTATGGGATAGGAATTCTGCCACATGACAGGCACTAGGCGCCATTTTCTACTTCATTTGGAAGAGAAAATTATCCAGAAATGAAGATTTGATTGACAGCTGCATTTCGTGATATGATTGGTTGATATGGGGTAGAAATTTGATAGTACTAGGTGACGTCAGCAAACTGTACATTACTGTTATCAATGAAATCTTGAAAAATGAACTTTTGATGTGAAAAAGTGTGAAAAACTAAAGAAATTAGATTGTTGTGATTTGTTTTGCATACATTATTAAATAGGTGCACTGCATACCCAGGTATTTGAACTAAAAGAAAAGAAAAGTCATTCTTGGGTTCAGCTCGACTTTAAGCTCTGCTTGCGTGAGGCCAAGGCATCCTACAGGAGGAAGCTGGAGCACAAGCTGCAGGAGAACAACATGAAGGAGGTGTGTGTGTGGGATGGGATGAAAACCATCACGGGCTGCAAGCAGAAGAACACTAGCTCTGCTGACTGTACTGTTGAAAGGGCGAATGAGTTCAACCTCTTCTTTAATCGTTTCGACGGCCCTGCACTAGCGCCAACAGTTACTGGCTGCCTTGTCAAACCCACCACACCTCCCCCCCCCTCCCCAGTTCTATCCTCTCCTCCCCTCCCACATATCAGCTCACCAGCCCAGGCCATCAGCCCCCCCCCCCCCCCACACACACACACACAGCGACCCCCCCCCCCTCAAACACATCAGCTCACCAGCCCAGGCCATCAGCCCCCCCCCCTCAAACACATCAGCTCACCAGCCCAGGCCATCAGCCCCCCCCCCCCCCCCCCCCCCCCAAACACATCAGCTCAACAGCCCAGGCCATCAGCCCCACCCCCCCCCCTCTCAAACACATCAGCTCACGAGCCCAGGCCATCAGCCCCCCCCCCCCCCAAACACATCAGCTCAACAGCCCAGGCCATCAGCCCCCCCCCCCCCCCTCAAACACATCAGCCCCCCCCCCCCCCCCCCTCAAACACATCAGCTCACCAGCCCAGGCCATCAGCCCCCCCCCCCCCCCCTCAAACACATCAGCTCACGAGCCCAGGCCATCAGCCCCCCCCCCCCCCCCCCAAACACATCAGCTCAACAGCCCAGGCCATCAGCCCCCCCCCCCCCCCCCCTCCCCTCCCATATATTATATTCCGACCAGATCAGAGGAGAGTTGAGGAGACTCAAACCCAGGAAAGCGGCTGGGCCGGACAAGGTGCCCAAGGCTCCTGAAAGCATGTGGATAAGGGAGGCGGTGCTGTGAGAATCACCTTTTTTGACTTCTCGAGTGCATTCAACTTTGTATGTAAACTCGACGTCAGCGAAAAACTTTAATAGGTCGGTGTGAACGCACCTTAATTACTTCTGTCACGTGTATATATTAATTCTCGTGTTCAGATCAACGTTTATTTTTATGGGAATCTTAACATCTGTATGGTTATGGGCGTCCGGCTAGTGCGAGGGTCGCGGGTTCGAGCCCTGTGTTACCTCCGGATTGGTCGGACGTCCATACAGGTACAATTGGCCGTGTCTGACCCTGACCGCTAAAGCTGCGTTCACACCGACCTATTAAAGTTTTTCGCTGCCGTCGAGTTTACATACAAAGTCAATGCAAACGAGCGATTGAGCGTATATTCGCCTGGGAGAAAAATCGCTGGGCGTCCGAGCGACAGAGACAGAGCGATAGGGAGAAAAGTTGCTCGTCGCTCGAGATGAAATATCCCAACTCGAGCGAAAATATGCTGGCATCAGTCGCTCGCTGTTCAACGCTGATTGGCTGCCGTGTGAGAGCGAGTCAAGGATCACACTGGCTTGGAGCAAACCGCTGGTTTATTGTGTGGCAACAAACCACATTGACAGCTGATTGACAGGCTGACAGCTGACATGAAGTGAAGTCTGTACTACCGGTATGGAGCTCGCATTAGGAGCACGCTGATAGGCTTTAGCTTGTAAACAATGACGGTGGCTCGTAGTGGACAAATGTCATGACATTGTGTAACGTTATAGCCCCCACATGTCCGTCAAATCGTGTTTCCTGTTGATGAGCGATTTAAACAGAGCGACAGAGCGATTCCAAAGGGTTGAATCAAGCAACAGAGCGAAAAATAAATATCTTGGTGTGAACACAGCTTTAGCAGTACAGGTGCACCACAGGGGACCGTTTTTTCTCCTTTCTTCTTCACCCTCTACACATGACTTCAGGTTCAACTCGGAGACGTGCCACCTGCAGAAGTTCTCAGATGACACTGCCATCGTGGGGTGTGTGAGGGGTGGACAGGAGGAGGAGTACAGGGGCCTGGTGGATAACTTCGTCACATGGTGTCAGTCTAACCAGCTGCAGCTGAACAAATCCAAGACGAAGGAGATGGTGGTGGACTATCGGAGGGCCGGGCCACCCATGCAACCAGTTTCCATCGAGGGGGTTGAGGTGGAGGTGGTCAGGTCCTATAAATATCTTGGACTGCAGCTGGATGACAGGTTGGACTGGTCTGAGTGCACGGGCACCCTATACAGGAAGGGGCAGAGCCGGCTCTATTTCCTGAGGAGGCTGGGGTCCTTCAACATCTGTAAGAAACTCCTGCAGATTTTTTATGAATCTGTGGTCGCCAGTGTCCTCTTTTAGGCTGTGGTGTGCTGGGGAGGCAATGTCAAAGTGAGAGACGCGATGCGGCTGGACAAGCTGATCAGGCGAGCGGGCTCCGTGATCGGTGGAGAGATGGACTCTCTGGTGAAGGTGGCGGAGAGAAGGTCTCTCAACAAACTGCTGTCCATCATGGACAATGACAGCCACCCACTACACACCACCATAGTAGGACAGAGGAGCTTGTTCAGTGGCAGGCTGCTGTCACTGAGCTGCTCTACAGACAGACTAAAGAAATCATTTGTCCCCAGAGCCGTTCCACTTTTGAACTCTTCCCAGCGGGGGAAGTGAGGTCATGTATGCCTTCGCTCTGTTGTCTCGGCTGCGTGTGTTGTTGTTTTTTTAGCCCTGCCTGTTTTTATTTATTATGTTCTCTATTAGGCACTCGGTCACTTTAGGTTCTGGCTTTTGCACACGGTCTGTTAGTATCTTTTTATATTTTTTTTACTGTGTTTTTCTAATTTGTCTACTGTGTGTTTTTATTGACTGTATGTGAGCTGCTGGTACATGAATTTCCTTCGGGATCAATAAAGTATCTACCTACCTACCTACCTACCTACCTGTCATTTTGTGCATCACAATGACTTTTTCCATCATTTTTTGTAATGTGTGATATCACAAGAACAAAGATCATTTAAATGTACATCAGTAACTTGGCCTGAGAATGCCTTGTGATCCCCCAGTCAGAGCTGGCTTAATGTGGCCAAGGAAAGGGAAGTTCAGGGTCCCCTGCTGGAACTGCTACCTCCATGACCCGATCCCAGATAAGAGGTAAGGAAGGATGGATCATGGATGGATCAATAACTTTACCGCACACATTCACCATTTTTCCCAGCAAGTTTTTGTACTGTGTATTGACACAGTATTAGAATAATGACAGGGTCACATGTAGGGCTGGGCGATTAATCAAATTTTAATCATGATTACGATTTGGGCTGTCAGTGTCCACAATTATGAAAACAAGATAATCGACATAAACCGATTTTGCGGCTCTTGTCACTCTCGTTCTGTCTTGTGTTGTAAATCAAGCGCACCCCTTCCTTTGCTCGGCCCCTCCCCCAAAGCCCAAAGCACACCGTTTCGTTTCAGCTGGAGTTGTGAATGACTGTCATGTGAAGAGCCACGGCAGTAAGAGAGCCGCTGGTCGAGAAGAGAGGTAAAACAACGTCTGCGGTGTGGAAACACTATGGACCGGTTTCGCCGAGTCAGAGTTGGAACAAACTCACAGTGTGCAAGATATGCGCGGCCGTGGCTGCACCCCGCAACACGACCTCTCTCCCTCTTTGTTTAATCACTTGAAATCCACTCACAAAGTGGTCTATGACCAAGCAATAACGCTAAACGAACAAAAAGACAAAGCCCCATCTAGTTACTCCTGCCACCTGCAACACAGTCATCGATTCAGGACACTCTTTACAATGCGATTTTACTCCGTGGTAAGATGCCTCTCTTCTTGAGGCATCTGCTCGGACTAGGATAGAGAATCCCCCCCCCCCCCCCCCCCCCCCCCCCGGGGGGGATTCTTCAGGAGTCAAGACATTGGTGGTGGACTGGGGAGGTGGGTGGGGCGAAACACAGCTTCAGAGAATGGGATACAATCAGCTCAGGTACAGCGACCAGAAGGATCAGGGAAAGAGGACGATATATAACGAGGACGACTATAAATCTGCCACATCATAGCCCCGGCACTGACGACATTACCGGCGTCATATAGGCAAGTGCATCACACGGACATCACACTAGGATTACACTTGTCGTCACACTGGGATTACATATGATGTGAGGCAGCGTGTCTGGTCTTCATCTTGAAACTAGGTCGAGACCACCATTAGTTTTGATGAAATATGAACACAAATTTGCTGTCTGCAACATATGTCCCGACTGTTTTCATTTCACTTAATTAAACAACGGTAAATAAATACCGTTTTCACTGATTGATCACAGATACTGTGTACACGTCATTTTCTGACACTATTTTGGCTAGTGTGAGGTTTAAGGGCTACTCGTTCAGATGTTTACCAACATATTGAATGTAGATTAATAGTTGCAGTTGGTTGTGGCAGTTCACTGCAACATAGTAGGCCTACTATACTGTATATTTATTTTAGTTTTTATTTTATTTCTAAATCTTTGAACTTTTATTATTTATTTTAACTTATTTATTTATTTTCAATTATATCTCAAATCCAAAGACATCCAATGTGAAAAAGAAAAGCCAGTGTCAATGTTCAATAAATGCATGATGTTCTCAATGTCAATGAGTAATCGTGTTAAATAATCGTGATCTCAATATCAATCAAAAATAATCGTGATTATGGTTTTCGCCATAATCGAGCAGCCCTAATTAGTCACATGTTTAATTTGTGACAATTCAGAATAAACTTGTGTACCTGGAATCATTTGTGGCAAAGCTTTGTGGATTTCTTCCAGGCTGTTGCTCCCACACAGACGTTACTATGGCACATCCACATTGTTCATGGTTGTGGTGGATCCTGGATGCCCTCCAGGTGTCACTGCTGCACTGCCCAAATCTCATCAATGGCCTCTGTAAACACACACGCGCGCGCGCACACACCAAGACTACATTAGGATTAGCCTGTTGTGGTTGTGATGTCATTATTCAGGACCAGCACAAGTAATGAAAATAATAGTAAAATCTCCACAGCCTCCTCCACTGTTTCCTCTGACCTGGCAGGTTTTTTTGGCAGGGGGTGGCTGACCCTGCCCAGAATGAAAACATCATTCTGCTTCTTTCCTGACATCTTTAAAACAGACAAAATTCAAAAAGTCTCTCTCTCTCTCGTTGGAAATGGAAATGTCACTTGATACAATGGTGAGGGGGGGAAAGCCTAGAAGTAGGGCTGAAAGTTCAATTCACAACTAGGGATGCACCGATCCACATATTTTCACTTCCGATCCGATACCGATACCTGAATTTGGATATCTGCCGATACCGATACTATACCGATACTATTCCGATACCAGGTCAGAAAAGCAGGAAATCCTGTAAAAATTCCCATCCTGAAAACAAATATGCAACTAAGGGTTTCAAATTGAGTGTTAATATTTATTAAATTCCAAGACAGTGTTAAACTACTAGTGCAATGCCATATACACTATGAGTATCAAAAAATACCTGTCATAATAATCTGAACAGCAGATACAAATCAAGCAGACACACACACTACTATGTAGCAACAAACATGGTTTTCAAGTGTCAAATATGAAATAAAGTGTAAACTTCTCTACACTGCCCCTCTCCAATAAATCAGCACAAACAATCAAGTACCCTCACTGGCTCTTGTAGCATCAACAAATCATAGTTGAAATAAAAGAATAGTGCAATAAATACTGTAAACATTCACACTATCAATAAAACAATGTGCATCTAATCAGCACAAATTAAGTACATTCTGGCTCGTGTAGCAGCAACAAATCAAGGTTTTCAAATTCAAATATCAAATATTTGAAATAAAAGGAAAGTGCAATAAGTGTAAACATCTTACACATAAAACAATCTGCATCTGAACAGCACAAATGAAGTACAGTATGAGGTTTGGCATTGAAAGGTGACCTGGCTTAAGCTTAACACCAGAGTCTGTAACGATTCTTCAAAAGAAAACAAACAACGGGGAGTGATTTGGGTGATCTAGTCTAGTGTTTTACAAATCGCACTTAAACTTTGGCAGGTTCTTTTTGAGGAATATGAGCATTTCTGCTCTCTCTGCTGTCAGACGATTCCTCTTTTCATCCACGATATTGGTCATCGAGTACAATGAAGTTGAGCAACTTCTCCGTAATGCATTTAGCTTTCACGTTGTCTGCTGGAAGTTTACCCTGCTTTTGAAATGATTCCAGAAGTGATTCCTGGCAGCTCGTTTCGTCTTTCAGCCCTCTCTGTAAAAAATCTTCGTGCTCCTTCAGGTGGTGCCTTTTCAAATGTTTGATAAGGTTAGTGGTATTGTACGTCGCGATGGTTCTTCCGCCTCTCGGAACAACGGCTTTGCAAACGTTGCACTTTGCTGTCTTGCTTTGCGGTGTTTCGACAGTAAAAAAGTTCCACACAGCAGACATGTGTGGAAAAGTTGGATAGCTTCAGTACCGCTAAAATGCTAGCCTGCTAGCTGGCTTCTTGTTGTGTTTTTCCCCTCCAGTGCCATGCGCTTCCCTAGCTGGCCTGGCTGCAAACTGTGGAGTGGATTTTCTAGACGGAGGTGTATCTCATGCGTCTCATTGAGACACGCCTCCGTTCAGGAAATCCATTCCACATTTTGCATACCACTCGCAGACTAGCCACAGCAGGCAGGAATCTCTTGTGCCAGCGGAGTCATTTCAGCAGACACCATGAAAGCACAGACATGGCTTGTGGATCGGAAATTTTCCGCTTGAGTATCGGACATTTCCGATCCATTAATTAGGTCGATATCGGAACCCGATACCGATACTGGATCGGCCCCATCCCTATTCACAACCACGAAAAGCAGGCTGATTGAACCAATGTGTGTATATCTCCTCCACTCCATTTCAGCACCGCGGACAGCGCTGCACAGTCCTATCCAGAGCCGTATAATAGAAGAGTTCCGACATCTCCATTCACTCCAATGGACCAGTTTTTTTCCAGGAAGTAGAAAGTGGAACTCTTCAGTAAAAAAGCAGCACTGTCGAGTTGCATCAAAATAGACAGTGTTGTACTTTGAAATGGTTTTTCATCCCTTGAAATGAATCAAATTGTACATTATCGGCTTTATTTTAGCATGCAAAAGTAGCGCGAGAGCCATTCATGGCTGTTCATTGGCTAATGATTCTTGCATTTTGGTCCTCCGCTGACGCCACTCTCTTACTAGAGGACACTAGTCCTATCTATGCAAACAGCCTGAACGCATCTGTCTGTCTGTCTGTCTGTCTGTCTGTCATGCCAGCCAAAGTAACAGAAACATAAACCAGCTAAATTCCCTTACCATTCCTCAGTAGAGTTGCAACCTCCTCCTCCAACTGATCCAACCCCCTCCCCCCCCGTGGCGCCGCCCACTTCACAGTGCATCACATTGTGGACTTGTCAGGGCAGTTGTCACACTTTTTTCAAAGTCATCCTGTGGGACCATCTGGTGTTGGCCCCCGGGCCGTAGGTTTGAAAACATCACCCACTATGCCCCCCCTGATTTTAGTGGATCATAATAAATGCATGAACTAGGGTCTAGTATTTAGCTAGCTCTCTTGAACCTGCTGTTTCCACTTAATGTACAAGATTACAAGCGATGATGCCCCCGTCTGGTGTCTCCCTCAACACCCTGCTGAGGCCCCGGCCACCTCCTTGCCTGATCGTCTCGAGGAGTCATGTCAGCGTTTGTCTAGTTTAAACAGCCATAAAGTGCAGTTATTGCAGAAATAGACTCAATAACAACAATTAAACAAAGTACAGGAGTATCGCCGCAACCGCAGAGTTTCTCGGCTTTTGTTTTTGCCATTCTCCCGAGTGGATTTGGGTTTGACTGGATCCGACCCTGATTGGCTGAAGGAGTTGTCTGTCAAGGCAACTATGCCCGCCCATGCTTCCGCCCCTGCTAAGGACTGGGTGAAGAGTTGGGGCCAGACCGTCACGCAGAACCAAATGAAATGTGAGTTGATGTGACGGGCTGGTTTACCAGGCTAGTAAGTTACTGGGTAAATTTACAAGGTCACAATCAAGGACATCCAACACAAGAAAGGTTAAAACCCTGATAGAGAATGGAATTCCACAGCCAAAAGGTAAACAGTGAACCACTTGAAGGAAACCAGTTGAAATGAAATGATGGAGCCAGGAGTCAGAAGAAGTCGTCTGATATGATGTATTTGACATAGATCTTGGCCAAGAGCAAGAGATGCACTCTTGGCCAAGAGATGCACTCTTGCATATTCACGAATAGATACACAGGCTTACATACATTGAACAGAAAGTCAAAGATACTTATAGGACACACATCAGATGACATGTCTTGACGCACACTTGAAGGCCACTCTGTAGACTCAACCTATCTGTTATTCTGGCCCTGTAGAGAGCACCGTGGCACGGTGACAGGGCACAGTGTGCGATAGAGAGGAGCTGCAAATGTAAGGTACAAGTTATCTAAATACGTCTGTCTGTGTATGTACACAGGTTATCCAAATATGATGTCTATCTGTGTATGTACACAGGTCATCTAAATATGAAGTATGTCTGTGTCATAACTATATGTAACTAAAATGGAAATGTATATGAATATATTAATAACTAGTGATTGTCCAAATAAAGGCTAATGTGATGTAAATTTTCTCTATCAAACCCTGTTGGGAAAAGGAGAGGAAAGAGACAAAAAGCTTTGGGTGGACAGTGGAACAGAGGACAATAGAACTGGAAGTAGCTCAATGAAACATTAGTCCAACAGTACCATTGCCAGCAATAGAGACAGTCCGCATGTCTGGGAACGCCCACAAAATGTTAAACGGCTGGCGCGCGAGTGGGGTAAAACCGCCCATATATCTCATGGGCTGACTCACCAAAAGACGGTGCTGCGGCTCTAAACTACAGGTTTTGGGGTTCTAGAGCATAACACAATACGTCTGCTCAGATGTGCGTTTACTGCGGTGGTTAAATCCCCGATCGTGTCTGCCTGGGCTGGGCTATCAGCTAAATTCTAACTTTGCTGAATGGATAGAACGGGGGTTTTTACCCCACCCTGACCACGCCCCCAGCCAGGCTGAGCCAGCTAACCAGCGTCTATTGTAGGCGTTCCTAGAGCCTGTATGGGCGTTCCCAGACATGCGGACTGTCTCTATAGCACCCTGGATACTTCCAGATGCTACAGTAGATTTTGCAATCATGGAAAAGAAGAATAAGGACAGGGAATGTATTTGTGATGCACACACAGTACAGACATATCTAGATCATTATTACGGGTACATTCAGATATATACAGATGCGTCAAAGAGTTTAGAGTAGGGATAGGAGTTTTTGTTCCAGAATTGAGGGTTAGAATAGGGAAAAGAGTCAGTGAAGGTGTATCAGTTTACGCAGCAGAAATGCTAGCAATATTGTGTTGGCAGTACAGTGGGTGGAGGAAACAAGACCGGTAAGAGCGATTATATGTTCAGATTGAAGCTCATCATTAGCTGGTTCACAGAGCAGTTATTCAGACAGTAGACCAGACGTTTTGATTGAGGTACAGCAGTCATTATATAGAATTGGGATGATGGGACTCACAGTTGGATTCCGGCGCATGTTGGGGTCAGAAGGAACGAGGTTGTAGACATGATTGCAAAGGAGGCTACAAAAAATCAAAACATTGACTTGACAGTGACCATCAGCAAGACAGAAGTCAAGGCCATTGTCAAGACTCAGGTTTGGACACTGTGACGGTTTTCACCAGCTGCAACCCCACAATACTTCCTTTTTCTCAGCTTCTGTTTTATGGCGGTTGGCATCTATAATGTTGCATTACCACTACCTGAATTATATCATCTTCACAGTGCTAACTATTTACAGTGTCCACTTTCTCAGCTGTTCACAGGAAAACACTGACATAGCCTACTTCTATTTCTATTTTTGCTATACGTTTAAATGTAAAGATAGGCCTATGCGTGCAATAACGTACTGATAGTCAGCTTACTCTATAATATGTAGCTTTTATTAGCCTCTCAGGCTAGCTCCGGACCAGACAACAACGCTTCCTACTACCCAGCGTGTGCACGTCTTTCTGACAGGGGTGGTTGTTATGGCAACTATCAACGTTAAAATTTAATATGAGCCGAATATCAGCCTGCGCTGTATACAGGAAGTAAACCTGATATTCAGGAGGGTTGTGACAGTTGTTATTGTTGCCAAGTTAAAACCGCCGTGTTTTAAGTTCCAACGCGCAGGCTACTCACAGTTTGAAGTTGGTCTTTAGCCATGTGTCCGACTCTTGTGTCGTCTTGGCCTCCTCGTTCTTCTGTCTTGAATGCGAACTCAAAAGCATTCATAAATAAAACTGGCCTTTCAGTGAAATGAAATCAAAGAACAAAGTTCAAAATAAAAGGTTCGTTTTCTAATAACCTACTGGTTTCATTACATAATATATAGAGGGTATGCACACCCACTGGAACACGCCCCCTCAATCGGGAACGAGTGTCAAATTGAGTGTCAAATTCCTCCCTGAGCAGCAGGTGTCAGTTATCTAGGCTGATTACTATATTCAAGCTCAGTCTTGCTGTGACTCAGTGGGCGTGACCCCACAGTGACCTCTGCCTCTATGACATCACATGCATACCCTCTATTCCTTTTCGTTTATCGCGTTGCGGTTGAAAAACTGTCTCGACGGCGTCTTTCAGCACTGCTTGCACACCTGATTCAGGTTCAATCAAACTGGCTGGGGGGCGTAGCCATTTCCTACTATACCGCCTTGCCAACCTTTCACCTATAGGTGGCGCACCGTCCTCATACAAAACTGGCTCTTCTTCTTCTTCTTCTTCTTCTTCTTCTTCTTCTTCTTCTTCTTCTTCTTCTTCTTCTTCTTCTTCTTCTATTGATTTGATTGGCGGTTGGCAACCAGCTTATAGGTGCAATACCGCCACCTACCGGACTGGAGTGTGGAACCTTAGACAGAGAGGTCAAAGTAAACTTTGAATTGGTGGATATTTTTGCAAAAGAGCTCAGGGGATAACTGTTATCGACTCATATTTCAGTATCTTAGAACAACAAATTTGATTGAGAGGATATAAGGATATTATTGTAGGTGTGTATATATATAGATAATGTAGCGTTTCAGGTAATCCAAGAATTACCTGTAATGTGATGTGCAATAGAAGTGTCTAGATCGCAGCTAGGAACTGATGTGTGTGGGTGTGTTCCTAGGGGGAAGGGGATATATGTGACCAGCGGCCGGGGCGGAAGAGTCAGTGCCATGTGGGCGAGCAGACCGGTTGTTGTGTCTAGAGCTAGCGGTGTGAAGCTAGCTGCTAGGAGCTAAAGGAGCCTGTGAATAAAGAACCTGTACCAACTACAACTCTCCGTTCCTTGGACAAATACCCACTTTGTTACATTGGTGTCAGACAGTAAAGCGGTAACGCCTCTGATTCGGCCGGGAGAGGAGAGAGTGAGGAGGAACGACGGAGAAAGTGCGGAATGGAGCGGCTAAAGATGAAGAGCGAGGTGGAAGAGTCTGAAGCCTCGGTGTATCCGGAGAATAGGGGGGAATACAGACGGATGAAGGAAGAATACAGACTGATGAGGGAGAACCTCGGGCGGGAGGAGAGCGGAGCCGAGCCGGGCCCCGCTGGCAGACAGGCGGGGAGTGACGAGGCTGAAGCACGGCACGCGACGGCGGGGGATGGCGCCCGCAGAACCAGGAAGGACGTGCCCGTCCCGAAATACAACGGTAAAGGCGAGTGGGAGCCATATTGCACAATGTTTAACGTAGCAGCGGACATGAATGGCTGGTCGAGGGAAGAGAGAGCCAGTCACTTGGTGATGTCGCTCGAGGGCGAAGCTATAACATGTGTGGCAGCAATGGCAGACACAAAAGACTTAGACATTGTGATGGCGGCCCTGCGGAGACGCTTCGGACGATGTGAAGAGCAGGCCATCGTAGCCGCGGAACTGTGTAACAGACGCAGACGGCAGGGTGAGTCGCTGCGTGCACTGGCAACAGACATTGAGACTCTCAGCCGGCGCGCATACAGCCAGCTACCGACGGAGGCGCTGGATGGGTTAGCCCTAAGCTACTTTGTCCAGGCCATCGAGCCACGGGGTCTAAGCCAGAAGGTAACGCTGGGACATCCAAAAACACTGGGAGCAGCGCTGGAGTTGGCGCTGGAGATAGAGACAGTAGAAGGCTGGGATAAGAGCAGCGGCATAATGGAGGCCGCCCCAGTGGTGAGAATGGCAGCGGAGAGCCAGCTACAAGAAGAGCCAGCGTGGAAGACGGCCTTGGCAGAGCAAGGCAACATGGTGAAAGAGCTATCTGAGTCGGTGCGCCAGTTAACAGAACAACTGCTCCGAAGCGCGACCCTGCAGCCCACCCCACGAGACAATACCGGGGCCAGGGGGCCCGGGGCCATGCGCTGCTGGACCTGTGGACGCCCCGGGCATCGGGCCAGAGAGTGCCGCGGAGGAGCGTGGAACCAGGGAAACGGCGCGGGGCCCGTCTAAGAGGGGCGAGACGGGCCCCCTACGTCATATTCCCTATGGCCACGTCACCGTTGGAGGGGGCCCAGCGGTACAGACGGGGAGGTGGGGCGTCGCCTTCCCCCGAAGCAGACGACATCGCCGGCGCTGTCAACATGCAGAACGGGCCGCACACGATGAACGGCTGCCATGTTCAGGTCCGCCTGCAAGGGAAGCCCTGTGTCGCCCTGGTGGACACGGGGTGTACGGCAACGCTGGTGAACTACAACATGATGCCAGAGGGAGCGCTTCTGGAGCAGCCAGCGGACCAGCTGCTGAGGACAGTATCCGGTGAGTTGATGCCGATGAGGGGAAGGGGGTCCGTGATGATAACTGTGGGGGGACAGACAGTGAACTTTCCGGTATGGGTAGTAGAGATGGCGGGGCCCTGTATCTTGGGGGAGGACTACTTGACGCTAAACCAATGCACAGTAGACCTAGGGAAGAGCACACTGACGTTTGCAGGGGGGCCGGTAGTCCAGATGGGTCACCCTCCCACCGCTCCAGGGGAGCAACCAAACGTCAATAACATCACTGTATACCGCGTCACAGTTGAGCACGGGCCCCACGCGGAGCCGCAAAAGAGACTGTGTTGGACATGTGGAGAGCCGGGCCACGTGGCGAGGTGGTGCAGAAGCGGTCCCGGGAGACGGACCGGGTATGCGGGACAACGACATGGACAGCAGGGAGCCTGCTGGGCATGCGGCGAGATTGGACACCTGGCTAGAGAGTGTCAAAAGGCTGTCGGGGACCGGAGGGCAGCGGGAGAAGAGAGACGTGCAGGCGGCGGACAGGTGAGACTCTGCTGGACTTGCCGTTCGCCTGGGCACTTAGCCAGAAACTGCACTGCGCCCCCCACGGTTGCTGTGCGGAAAGCCGAGGTGGAGAGCGAGGCCGGTTGTGTTCCCCCTGTGGTCCTGAACACGCCGTCCCCTGGGGAAGGGGGGCGGGAGGACGACCGAGTGCAGGAGGTGGAGGAAGACGAGGAGGACTGTCCAGATGTGGATCTGGAGGACGACAGAGCGACCATCAAGGATGTCGACGTGAGTGAGTGGAAACGCAGGCAGGCGGAGGACGCGGAGATCGGTCCGGTGCTTGCGTGGGTGGCGGCCGGACGCCGGCCCCCTGTGAAGGAGACTCACATGTTTTCCGGTGCCACGAAAGGACTGTGGAACATGTTTTCCGACCTGCGGCTGGATGAAGACGGGCTGTTGGAGAGAACAGAGCACGTTGTAAAAGGGAGGCAGGCGGTTGTACCCGGTTACCTGCGAGAGTTGGCGCTTAAGGGGGCACACAAGGGCCCTGGTTCCAGTCATTTTGGGCCCGAAGAGACACTCACCCGCATCCGTGGACATTTCTACTGGGGCAAACAAAAGGAGGATGTGCGAAGATACTGCGATGCGTGTGAGGACTGTGGGGCACAGAGGGGGGACCGTGCTGACTTACACTGCAGAGGATTAACCCCACTGGGGGTTGAGCGGGACTAGCGTGCTTCAGGGGGGACAGAAGCTGTAAAAGGGGGGATGGAAATGGGGTTTAAATGAAAAATTAAGAAGTTGCTGGGAAAAGAAAAGTTAAGGAAAATGTGGGGGCTTGTGTTTAATTGAGATGTGGGGGTTATTGTTGAATGGGCTATTGTGTTGAATTTAAATGAATGTGTGAAAAAGAAGGAAATAATGAAAACTAGACATTATGGAGTGCCTAATGGGAAACTAGACATTATGGGGGTACCTAATGGAAAACTAGACATTACGGAGTACCTAATGGAAAACTGGACATTATGACGGGGGTGCTGAAAAGAAAAGACTGGTTGTTGGGGAATTATAATTTGATGTGGTGATGGGAAAAATGTTGTGTTGGGTGTGTTTTGGTACAGGGGGATGTGTGTGGGTTGTGCATGTCGCGTGGAAGCGACATTAAAGTTGGGTGGGGGAAATGTAGCGTTTCAGGTAATCCAAGAATTACCTGTAATGTGATGTGCAATAGAAGTGTCTAGATCGCAGCTAGGAACTGATGTGTGTGGGTGTGTTCCTAGGGGGAAGGGGATATATGTGACCAGCGGCCGGGGCGGAAGAGTCAGTGCCATGTGGGCGAGCAGACGGGTTGTTGTGTCTAGAGCTAGCGGTGTGAAGCTAGCTGCTAGGAGCTAAAGGAGCCTGTGAATAAAGAACCTGTACCAACTACAACTCTCCGTTCCTTGGACAAATACCCACTTTGTTACAATATGTACGGTATGTATCTATATCTATATATATTTGTTTCTTTATTTATTTTTAATAAATACTAAATAGTAGAGTAATAGATTCTGATCCACACTCCATACCAGTTGCTGGCGGTAATGCACCAATTCGTTGTTTGCCAACCGCCAATAAACCTTAAAGAAGAAGAAGAAGAAGAACGCATATACAGGCTCTGAAACTGTGATGAGAGAGGAGAGCTCGCACAGTTGCTCATAGCGCACAGCTGTGATGTCACCCGAGCAGCAGTTATGATGTCATCAGGGATGTCAGTCGAGCAACATTGTGATTGAAGGGCCGATGTCGCACAATTGCCCAACTGTGATGTCACGGGCAGTTGTGATGTCACTTGAGCAACTGTGATTGAAGGGCCGATGGCGTACAGTTGCTGAACTGTGATGTCACTCGGGCAATTGTGATGTCATTAGTGATGTCACTCGAGCAACTAAATGCGCAGTTGTGGCTGCGAACGTGCGCAGCGGGCGATTTCCATAACTGCAGATATGACGCATCATCTCCAGAGTCTCCACATTAGGAATCAAACGCACGTAGCGCGCAAGATTTCTAGTATTATAAAAACATTGATCTGAAAAGTAACTAGACACTATAGCTGTGAAATAAATATAATGGAGTAAAAAGCACCACCGTATTTAAATCTAAAATGTAGTACAAAGTAGCATAAAATGGAAAATACCCAAGTAAAGTAGTACCTCAAAATTGAGTACTTGAGTAAATGGTGGCAAAGGTTGTGAGTTTGAGTCCCAGGTGATGCAGAGTAAACATGCTTATGCTGACTCAGGCATTGTGCTGTGTGGGTTAGAGACACTTGGGTTCAAATATATGTTGTGCTAATTACAGGCTGATGGACCCGCATCATATTTCCTATTTGTCTTCCTCCTCATAACGCCCGGCCCGACAATGCATTTACCTTGATTTGGTTTCATTCCACATACTACATGTACAGTATATTTTCAGAATTGGGTACAGCTAGTGTATTGATTCAACTATTCGTTTTTTCAATGTAGTTTTTTTAAGTTTTGGTCCGAGTTAAATGTTCTATGGTCTCTCCTGATTCTAAATATAGCTGAACCGGTTTGGTTTGACCAAGTAAAACTATTTTTTATAAGCATTTTACGAAATGTTTATGAGAAAATAAATGGTGGATAAAAATCCCTGGTACAGTGCTGAAGCAGGAAGTAGGCGGTCACTTTGCCTCTGTATGCACTGATCAGAGACACAATAAAGAGATATCATTTGGCCAATCATGTCTCAAGGCTAGCTGGCTCCTAGCCAACCAGGTGTTCAGAGTTTAGATGGGCACTGCCCCCCATGTGGGCAGTTGGTTGGCTGTGCTTGTGTGGTGTCCCTCAACTAGTGGCTCCTGTGCCTTTTGACAACACCGTTGTGTGTTCTGTGTGCCCCAGGCCAGAAGACAACGCTTGATTAGATCAACTCTGATTGCATTTTCACCACCTTGGAGGTAGATGAAACTCCTTGATCACAGTTCACATGATTTAAACTGTACAACAGTGCCAGTGTGGAGGCATCATTCTGTTATTAAAATACTGGCTGTGGGCTCTGCCTGGCCGGCCCCCCCCATAGGCGACTGTCTCCAGGCATTGTTTTGGCTTTGATCTTATCGCACAGGGGGAAACAATACATGCTGCAGGGAGACATTTAAGATCACCTTAAAGTAAGTGTCATACAAAATAGATGTTGGTGGTCACAATAAATATATTGTTAAAAAAAAGATTTTGGTTGTCAAATTTCAAGGTCACTTTGGCTCAAACGTCCACTTGGACTCAATGATGAACTGATTCGATTTTGGTCCTCAAAGGTCAAAGTTCAAGGTCACTGTGACCTCACAAGGATGAACTGATTAAAACTGCCCAGACCTAAATTTCCCCTTCGGCATGGTGTGAGTGAAAGTGGTGGGTGAAAAAAAGTATTTGCAACAGATTTTATGGATGAACCTCTTTGCTGGCTGCTGTTTAACACACAGTTTTACTCCTAAGTTTTGGTTTGTCACTTCCTACTTTCCCACCAGTGACCATAACTGACACCAGAAATTCATTTGGGCAAACAGGATTGATAAGATGGGATGGGACTCTTTTCTCTCTTGCAGTCCCTGCTGTAAGATAGCATACTGTCCATTGAATTCTAATGGAGATGTACCAGAATTACCATCTGCTTTGATTTTATGGGTTGCATTTGATAACATTTTCAATGTCATCCAATTTACACTATTAAACAACTATGATGAATTTACAATCATACAAAAAGAAGTATATTCATATTTTAACCTCTTCAAATAATTAACATTTTCCCCTAACCATGAACCAACTGTAAAAGGAATTTAACAACTCATTTATGGGTGTGTTTTTTGGTGTAAATATGAAATAATTGTAACAGATTTTTTTTTTTTTTTTTTTTTTTTTATCTCCCTTTTTTAATTCCAGGCGACCGCACTTAGGGTCGCGACCCGAAGGTTGGAGACCACTGGGTTAGTTAGTTTAGGGCACCTAACAGTAGTTATAGCTTTAATTTGATTTGAGAAATAAGCTCATCCAATGCAAAGAATATTATGGAGTTGATTATTTTAAACTATTGATGAAGGATTGTTATTTATTTGTTAGGGTAACAAAGTCAATCTGCTTTCAAAGTTTTAATTTCAGTTTGAGTTTGAATAAGACTAAAAGTCTTGTAAATATAGGTTTGAAGGCTAAATGGCAAATAGTTTTTAGCTATGGTTAAGTCTCACTGCACTAGTCTTTAATTTGATTTGAGAAATAAGGTCATCCAATGAAAATAACTGTTATGGAGTTGATTATTGAAATTATGGATGAAGGATGTTTTTAAGTTTTATGGTAAATCAATCTGCTTTCAAAGTTGTTTTCTTTTCACTTTTAAGACTAAGGCATAGTGCAGACAAAACTTGACACACACACACACACACACACACACACACACACACACACACACACACACACACACACACACACACACACACACACACACACACACACCACCCTTCTAAACCTATGGGACCCAAATACCATGCCCTGTTCTCAGTACCGTAACTCCTAGACCGTTTGAGCCATCAACAAAATTTCAACGGTTCTTAAAAGAAAAGAAGCTGCGCTTTCTTCCCATATACGAGGTATTACGGTAATCTCGGAACTGCGACGTAAAATGGCAAGGCGATCATCAAGAGTGGTAAGACTGCCCAGCAGATTCGTGTTGGAGGACAGTGACGACGAAGAGGAGGAAGAAGACCGAGAAACTGTACCTGAATCAGAGTGAGTAAGCTGTGTACAAGCGAATCCATTTCAGTAAATATACATTTGCCATTGACCTCAACCAAAACCAAAACGTTCAACTTATTACATTACTTCTCAATATCATGTTACAACCAGGGGTGTAGTGGTAATACAGAAGTGTCAAGTGTGTAAACTATCCAAGGTGCGTATTTTACGCACCTGAGTGGAAATACGCACCGGGCATCCCTGCATTGATTGATAGGTCTAAAAATAGCTGAGATATCACCCCCCCCCCCCCCTCCTCCACACACACACACACACACACACACACACACACTAGGACCAAATGATACTTCTATGTAGCCATAGAGTAGACTGTATAAACGGCCGAGCTATATAAAACAGTTGTCATGAACGGGGAAGTTAGCTATAGAGAACAAAAGCGTTGCTGCTGGATTCTGACCTAACTGCTATCGTGTCTCTGCATCAGGAGCCTGGAGCCTGGTGCAGCCGAGCAGGGGAACATGGAGTACACCAAGCAGCTCCTGCTCAGCTGTTTGCTCAACGTCTGCCAGAAGCTGTCTCCTGATGGGGGGACCGCTCGCTGCAGGTGGGTGGAGGGAGGAGCTGAGCCATGTTGGAGGAGCAACAACAAAAGGAGAGATTTGTAACATCATTTGATTTGATTTGATTTGATTTGATTTGATTTGATTAATTCATGCTTGCAGTGAAGGCCGGGCCTCACTGAAAAACTGCAGAACTTTACAATTCACACAACAATTACTAATATAAAAAGATAGGCTACATACAAAAACAATTACAGGGTTAAAAATATTTCAGGGCAGCAAGGACAGGTAGCAGTCATGGTAGCCATGCTGTGTTACAGTATTTGTGCGGCCAACTAAAGAGTCTCATTACAGAGCCGAACTGCAGTATGCAGAGTTGAGTTTCTCAGCCTGTTTGTCTTGGCCTTGGGTTCAGCCAGCTTGTGCTACAAAGACAGGGTTTCCTTCCCTGTCTATTGGCTTTCACAAAATATTTTGACACAATGAGATTTTTGATAAATAATCACAAGTAATGTGGATATAATGACTAAATGGGTAAATGCAAATAATAGAACAGTCTGTTAAGTTCAGAAAATAACATCCCTTACTGTAATGCAGCCTTTAAGACAACACTTGTGCCATATTACGATATCCAAAATCTAAGACGGTATCTAATCTCATATCACGATCTCGCTATAGTATCGCTATATTGTCCAGCCCTATTTGCAGTCAATTAAAAACAAAGTTATGATCAGCTCACCTCAAAACCAAAGACGAAAATGACAAAAATCAAGGGAACTAACCTGAACCTAACCTGTGTCTCCTCTCCTTCAGGAGAACCTGAACCTAACCTGTGTCTCCTCTCCTTCAGGAGAACCTGAACCTAACCTGTGTCTCCTCTCCTTCAGGAGAACCTGAACCTAACCTGTCTCCTCTCCTTCAGGAGAACCTGAACCTAAACCTGTGTCTCCTCTCCTTCAGGAGAACCTGAACCTAACCTGTGTCTCCTCTCCTTCAGGAGAACCTGAACCTAACCTGTGTCTCCTCTCCTTCAGGATAACCTGAACCTAAACCTGTGTCTCCTCTCCTTCAGGAGAACCTGAACCTAACCTGTGTCTCCTCTCCTTCAGGAGAACCTGAACCTAACCTGTGTCTCCTCTCCTTCAGGAGAACCTGAACCTAACCTGTGTCTCCTCTCCTTCAGGAGAACCTGAACCTAACCTGTGTCTCCTCTCCTTCAGGAGAACCTGAACCTAACCTGTGTCTCCTCTCCTTCAGGAGAACCTGAACCTAACCTGTGTCTCCTCTCCTTCAGGAGAAAGTCCTGCACAACATCATGCCCATCTTCACCTTCATGGGAGCCAGCATCATGCGGCTGGATGACGCCTACAGCTTCCAGGTCATCGACAAGACCGTCCAAACGGTCGTACCTGCCCTGATCCAGGTAAGAGGAACACCATGAAACCTGATAGATTGCGGTAAAGTTAGCAGTTTCTGTTTCACCTATCTCCTTTTTAAGCGGCGCAGCCACTTCTATAAGTGACATGTGTGTCCATCCGTCCGTCCGTCCGTTCTGGCACGGGATGTGGACGGGATGTCAGTAGGTGCACGAGATCTGGGCCCCTCCCCCTGCTCCCCGGTCGACACAGGTCTCTGTAGCCCCTTTTACACAGGGATCCCGCAATATCGCCGTTAGGAAGGCCCACAAATAACACAGAAAGCGGGTTCGAAGTGTGTTCAGACAGAAATATGGCTTTCCGCTAGGAAAGGAGGTGTGAACAGCTGGAAGGGAATAAGACATAATTGTGTGTTGTTTTGAGGAGAGACTGACAGAACAGAGGGGCTCACCTGTAGCCCACGACTCGCCACAGTAGTGTTAATTTTGTCGACGAAAACTGTGACGAAAAATGTTAGTCGACTACCTTTTTCCCCAAGACTAAGACGAGACTAAAATGTTCAGACTTTTAGTTTCATTGACTAAGACGAGACTAAAATACTCAAACTTTTAGTCGATTAAAACTTGACTAAAAAAAAGAGGATGGGGTTGACTAAATATGATAACAAGGACATTTCACACAGGACTAAGACTACGACTAAATTTAAAAATAGACGACAAAATTAACATTATAGACTGTTTCCCCCCCTCAATGCAGCAGTTCAGGTTCCTGTGCTGCAGCATCATAGATGTAGCTGACATTTAGCTGTCTTAAAAACATTTACAGTAGTTACAACAGAACCCACCCCGTCTTAGCTGAGGGTCTTATCTATATGTGTATGAGGCATTGTGGTCCCAAAATGTACAGCTACTTGCTTGTCTACGTTATATCCAGAGAGGTCTGAGTGCTTTCCGCACACAGCCAGCCTCCCTTCATTCTCCCCTCAGCTGCGGGCTGAGCAGGGACTGTAAATACGGTCCGCTTGTCGTTGCTACCGCCGCATGCCGACACTGGCCCGGGTGGGCAGAGTCACCATTAGCTACTTTCCCTGGGAAAGAGTTGCCAACACTGCTTCAAATTACAATTACTAGTGCAAGCGCATCAGCAGATTCAACAGTTTTCATTGACTAAAACTAAACTAAAATGTGAACAGTTTTCGTTGACTAAAACTAGACTAAAATACTTATGGTTTTATTTGACTAAGCTGAGACTAAAATGCTCAAACTTTTAGTCGACTAAAACTTGACTAAATAAAAACAGGATGAGGTTGACTAAATATGATAAAGACTAACAAGGACATTTAACACGGGACTAAGACTAAATTAAAAAATAGCCGACAAAATTAACACTACGCCACAGATGCAGCACGCTAAAAAATGGGGTTTTGTGAGAAAAACAGCATAGTAAGAGAGGTCCTCTGACAGGTCTGTTAATTGAGTCTACTATAAACTAAGCACAACATTAATGAGGGTTTTTCCAACTTCCAATCATGGAAGTTGGAAACCCTCGTCATTAATGTTTTGGTTGCACCTGTGTTTACCCTGCCTTTTCGACACAAAATGGCCGCTATGAACTATCAACTCACTGTTTCATCTCTTCACCTCTTTCTCTTTGCCTTTCTCTCCCCTCTATCCCTCTGTCATCCCCCTCGTTTCTCTCCATCTCTCTACCCCTCCCAGGCTCGTGACCCCGGTGCGGGCAGGTCCTCGGGTCACGTGGACGCCGTGGTGACAAGGATCGTGCACGTGTTCACCGATGCGTTGCCTCACGTGCCGGAGCACCGCCGCCTGCCCATCCTCACCCCGCCCGCTTCCTCTGGGTCCTAATGCTGCTCCTGTTCAAGCAGCACGCCACGCAGAGCGCCAGCGAGAAGGCAAGGCACCGCTTTCTCTTTAGCATCGGACTGATTGGGGTTTGTGAAGACTGACGTTGATATTCCTGCATAGCTGTGTTTAAAGTTACGTTGATATTCCTGCATAGCTGTGTTTAAAGTTACGTTGATATTCCTGCATAGCTGTGTTTAAAGTTACGTTGATATTCCTGCATAGCTGCATGTCTTTCAAGGGTTTCGGATTCTGATTTATAGTCTTTTGGTTTCCCACTTTCATGCCAATGAAAAGCTGTCTGATGTGTGTGCACAAGACAGGCTGTACGTTAGGGCTGTGAATCTTCACTGGCCTCACGATTCGATTACGATTCAGAGGGCTATGATTCGATTCGAGTACGATTATCGATGCATCTCGATGCATTTTAAATCGATGCATCACTTTTTTCCGCAATACATGATTTATTTTTTCTCGCTTTCTTTTTTCTCACTGTGTGGCTACTTTTAAAATAAAAGTGCATTTGGAATTGCATTGTATTATGATCCATAATTAAAATAAACAACTGTATGTACTTCCATTATATTTTATTTGATTATAAAAAAATTAAAAAAAATGTAATAATCGATTTTTGACATTTGTGAATCGATGCAGAATCATGCACGTCCGCATCGCGATGCATCTTATAATCGATTATTTTTAACACCCCTACTGTACGTGTGTGTGTGTGTGTGTGTGTGTGTGTGTGTGTGTGTGTGGTGTGTGTGTGTGTGTGTGTGTGTGTGTGTGTGTGTTGGTGGGTCCGCCTGTCCACTAGCGCGCCTCACGTCTCTCTTGCTCTTTTAAATGGATTTTTCTGAATGGGAAGGCAATCTACCAGCACGGCCTTTACAATCTACGATTGGCGTATTGGGCACCCTTGCTGTATGTATTTAGTCGTGGTTTATTGGGTGACCCTGCTGTATATAGTAGTGGCTTGCTGGCATCTAGTAGGGTTGAATATCACATTTATATTCAGTGTTTTCCCCAGATTGAATCTTGAATCTTGGCAGAATGAAAAACCTCTGAAATGGGCATCAACGTATTGATGTAAAGACAACTAATCAATTCACGTTAGGGACTTGTCATAGACAGCTAGTGTAGCGGTAGTATAGATCAATTCTACTGAATATAGAGTGAAACATACTGCTTCATATTACATAACTTATAGTATAGGTAACTTATTTTTAATAGTAAAATGCCAATTTCTACTCAAACCAATATTTTTATTTTTTGTGAAAGATATTTTTCAAGAGTCCCCCTAAATGTTGTCTCTTCTGCTATACAGAAACCCTGCTTTACACAGCGATGGGCTCTGTTTGACAAGTGTGAAGTACACTCAAGTTTTCATCAGTATCATACGGTCCTAGTGTGTGTGTGTGTGTGTGTGTGTGTGTGTGTGTGTTTGTGTGTGTGTGTGTTTGCAGCTCTGGAGAGAGACGTGGACTTCTGGATCTCTCTCTGCTGTCAGTTCTCTGTGGGGGATCAGGTCACCTCACTCATCAGGATCCTGCAGTATCTGCTGCAACTGCCACACGACACAGACCAGGGTGAGGCGCGTTATTTAGAATCGCACATAGGTTACACAAAAACCACGCCCTGTGCCCGCCTACGCAGCAGTCAAGCGCCGGGATTGGCCAGGCGCTCATGCTCATGTTGGGCTCCGTTACAGGGACACTATTCCTGTGAGAAGCAACAACACCAAGAGAGGCTGCAACGAGGATATTGAAAGACAAAATCCTACATCGGGGGGGGGGGGGGGGGGGGGGGGGGGGGGGCTAGGCCTATGTGCTGTAGCTTATTGTATTTTTAATTTTATATTTTTTATATTTTTCATTTGCAGGTTAAATTGTCAGCTGAGCTCTGTTATTGAAGCTTTGGCTAAAGGCCTGAATTTTACAATGATGTTTGAAATAAATGTTTAAAAATCGATTGTGTGTTAAAAGCTTGTGTTTTCATTGGCGTTATTGCAGTAATTTATTTTCAATGTCCGCTATCAAGAGCAATTTGGTTAATAGAATCGCTAGAAACAAAATTGAAAAAAAAACAAAACAACAACAACAAGAGATCAAATGACTACAGCAATGACAACAACCCACGTATAAAAGTCAGTAAAACATTGATTTCACGCGTGTGTGTGTGTGTGTGTGTGTGGGGTGGAATTTATTGATTTATTTTTTGGTGGGGTGGTTGGTAGATCATGTTGAGCTGGCCATTTTAAAAGTAGCTCGCAAGGTAAAAAAAAGTGTGGCCGCCCGTGAAGTAAACAGGAAACAAAATTGTCTAGTGCAGCACTGTAGTGGCATGTGGGAAAAGCGGCTGCCAGCTGAAGCGATCAATTCCAAAGATTTCTGTTCACATTACTTAGTTATACATCAAATAAATGATGAAAATAGGGTCCAGGTTGAAAAATACCTAAATTCTCTCCATTGTCATTTCCTTCTGGATGTTCCTCTCCTCTCCGTGATGCTGCAGCTCCGGGGAAGCATCCCGCTGGCCGCAGGAGGAAGGAGGAGGAGGAGGAGGAGAAAGTGGAGGAGCTGATCTTCAGCCTGGAGGCTCACAGCAGCAAGGAGCTGAGACACTTCAAGTTCCTCTCCATCTCCTTCATGGCCCAGCTGCTGGCCTCCTCCAGCTTCATTGGAAAGGTACGCCGCCCAGATCAATGTTCACACGTCACACTGTGAGCCACTCGACTAATGTCACTCTATTCCACGTCTGGAAAGTCTGGAAGAGTATTACAACTTAATTTGATCATTTCCCGGTCTTGAATAGTGTGCTAATTTATTTAATGAACACTTAATGTCTCCTTTAGTAGTAACTCAGCCACAGCTGATCATAGGCTCGACAAGCAGCCCATTTTTCGAACCACTCTCTCATTGGTGCTACGACCTGTCACTCATTCAATTTCACCCCCCTAGACGCGCCCTATTTGAGTCTGGGGAGACACTACACTGATCATAATAGAAATGTGTATATGTGAGGCTGTGCTCTGCTGCTGTTACAGGTTGCAGACAGTGGTGATGTTGTGAATGAGTCTCTCCAGCAGCTACAGCAAAGGTGAGCTTTTCTTCACACAAGCAAATCGGAAAAGGGCTTAAAGCCTCTGGCAACCCAGCCTCAAATATCGTTTTTTATAGGCTATGACAGCTGACCATCACATTAATTACCCACCCAAATATAATAATAATAATAATAATAAATTCGATTTTAAAAGCGCCTTTCTCAGACTCAAGGACACTGTACAATAAGAACAAAACACACTAAAAGAAACATAATAGGCAGGAAAAAAGAGTAAGAAAAGAGGCTAAAAGGGAGCAGTAGAGCTATCAGGAGCCCAGGCTGTGCTCAGGGAAAGCGAGGCGGAAAAGATGGGTTTTGAGTTTGCTTTTAAAGATGTTTATAGAACCAGAGTCGCGGATGGGAAATGGGAGGGAGTTCCAGAGTTTAGGTGCAGCAACAGAAAAAGCTCTATCACCAATGGTGGATCTATTTGTGCGGGGGATGGTGAGAAGTGTGTCGGAGGAACGGAGACTACGTAGGGGGGTGTATGGGTGGAGTAGGTCGGATAGGTATGAGGGGGCCAGACCGTGCAGGGATTTATAAGTGAGGAGGAGAATTTTGAACGTGATACGGTGTTTTATGGGAAGCCAGTGGAGTTGCTGCAGGGTGGGGGTGATGTGGTTCCATGGTTTGGTCCGTGTGAGGATCCTGGCAGCGGAGTTCTGCACGTACTGCAGCCGGGCAAGGGTCTTGGCAGGGACCCCGAACAACACTCCGTTGCAGTAGTCCAGGCGTGTGGTGACGAAGGCGTGAATCAGAGTTTCGGCGGAGGTGTCAGAGAGAGAGGGACGGAGGCGTGAGATGTTTTTGAGGTGGAAGAATGCAGATTTAGTGACAGATTTAATGTGAGATTGGAAGGAGAGGGTTGGGTCGAGCAGGACCCCCAGGTTGCGGACTTCTGAGGAGGGGCAGATGGAGCAGCCGTCAATGGAGAGGATGAGGTTGCTGACTTTGTGTAGAGTGGACTTGGGTGCAATCACTATGAGTTCCGTTTTATTGCTGTTTAGTTTGAGGAAGTTGGTGGTCATCCAGTTTTTAATTTCACGGATATATCCATCCAATATCCATCCATCCATCTTCAACTGCTTATCTGGGATCAGCAGTTCCAGCAGGGAACCCCAACACTTCCCTTTCCCTGACCACATTAGTCAGCTCTGACTGGGTGATCTTGAGGTGTTCCCAGGCCAGCGTGGAGATATGATCTCTCCACCTAGCCCTCGGTCTGCCCCGTGGTCTCCTCCAGCTGGACGTACCTGGAACACATTACATTACATTACATTACGTCATTTGGCAGACGCTTTTATCCAAAGCAACTTACAATAACACATTTTTGTCAGCAATAGAGCAATCAACTATGCAGCACAGTCTATGACAACTACAACTTCTGAAGGAACAGTGGTACAAGTTTAGGTTATTTATTTATTTATTTTTATTTTAAAGAAAGAAGTTAGATCAAGAAGGGCCCAGATGGAGCCTGAAAAGGTGTGTCTTTAGTCTTTTCCGAAAGATCGGCAGTGATTCAGCTGTCCTGACCGAAGGTGGAAGCTCGTTCCACCATTGAGGTGCCAGGGACGAGAAGAGTCGAGATCGGGATGAGTGACTTTTGAGCCCCCGTAGCGAGTGGAGGAGCAAAGGGAGCGCTGAGAGGTTCCTCCCTAGGGAGGAACACCTCCCTAGGGAGGCGCCCAAGTGGCATCCTTACCAGATGCCCGAAACACCTCAACTAGCTCCTTTCTATGCAAAGGAGCAGCAGCTCTACTCAAAGTCCCTTGTGGATGACTGAGCTTCTCACCTTGTCCCTAAGGGAGATGCCAGCCACCCTCATGAGAAAACCACCCAAATATGAGTAAAAAAAAAAAAGTTCACAACTGTATTATAAAACAGAGCTAATTTTCAGGACTGTGGGGGTGTGGTTACATCGCGTTCTATCTATCCTCTGTGTGCTAAGTGTCCATGCATGGACACTCTATGACAACAGAGTAGTCAGCATGGCTATCTTTGAAATGTTTAACCAAAGCATAGTCCATGTTGTTAATCTTAGCAGCATATCTGTGTCCTACATAGAACGCCACACATCGAAGGCCAGACAGAATATAAATCACATGGGTGGTTTTGCAATTCACAAAATGTCTTAACGAGTAGGTCTGTAATGTGTGTGGATGAGTAAAGCCTTTGGATTTTACTACTAGGTTGCATTGGTTGCAATGGCCACATTTAAAGGTGCCATTTGGGACTCTAGGTAGCCAAGTGGCTGTCTCCTTGGCAGACATAAAATGTATTGCAGGATAAAAAAATGTATCGTCTTTCTCCATTCACCGCCATTATTTGTTTCTGACTCTGGGAAAGTGGGAAAAACTGTCAATTTCCCCAAAACTACTGTATCTCTGAACTATCTCCTTAAAGGCCCATTATGTAAGATTCGGGTAGAGATAAATGTGCATAAAGTGGTTTTTATTACAAATGAGTAAATGCTCCATAACATAACTTAAAAAATTAGACCATCCACATCTCTCTGCGTCCATCCATTCCTGTGCTATGCTGAACTCTATGAGCAGACTTAGAAATCACACACATTTAGGCTATTCTATGTGATCTCCTTCATAACTAATTTAATAACTAATGTCATATTTTTTCACTTCCATTCACTGAGCCTCCCCTGAAACTGCTTGGAGTTCCCCTGGCGAGGCCCGCCTCCCGATTTGATATGGCTAAACTTGGGCCTCCACTTTGAGCTGTTGTTGCTACGGTTCTATCTCCTCTTCTCTCTCCTCAGGTCACCGTGCCTCTGCAGCTGACCGGCGACCTCCTGAGCATTGTGGGTAGAGGTCAGGGGTCAAGGGTCGCCAGCGAGGAGGAGCAGGAGCAGGCCATCAACCGGCAGACGGCGCTGTACAGCCTGGAGCTGCTGTGCCGCAGCTTAGGCCCTGCCCACCCCTTAGTCACCTGCTTAGTCTAAATGTAGATTACCAAACAAGGTCTGAGTCAAGTCCATGTCATTAACATTAAGTCTCAAGTGTAAATGTACTGTAGAGAACAGCAAGTCATGTGTGCACTTCCAGCAAATTTACATTGATGTATAATGCTGATATGTTGATTAATCAGCATTGGCCCCATACACACACACACACACACACACACACTATATATGTATGTATGTATGTACACACACACATATATAAGGGGTTTCACGGTACATGTATTCGTCCCGTGCCGTCACAGTATGTGCCTCACAGTTGGGTGCGTGTAGCTATATGAAGAATATGTCAATGCACACTCCATTAATAATAATCCTCAATATCCATATCTTGCTGTTTATGAACATTGCACATCAGAAAACATGACAATGCCCTTTGCATGTGGAACAAATCTCATCACTTTCAATCCAAGTTATTTACACAAACACAAGATCTCAAGAAACCTTTAGAAACCTTTTCAAGGCCATCAAAGCACAAGTCACAGTCAAGTCCCAAATCACCATAAAGTTGTGTGTGTGTGTGTGTGTGTGTGTGTGTGTGTGTGTGTGTGTGTGTGTGTGTGTGTGTGTGTGTGTGTGTGTGTGTGTGTGTGTGTGTGTGTGTGTGTGTGTGTGTGTGTGTGTGTGTGATCAGTGTGACAGTAAAGTCATGGCTGGTGCAGAGTGTGTGTGTGATTAGTGTGACTGTAAACTGTGTGTTTCGCTCAGAGTCACCTCGGCCCCCTGCTGGCCATCCTGAAGGAACACATCGCTCACATGGAGAAGGACCAGCTCAACTGCCACCAATCAGAGCTCACCTCCTTCTTCCTCACCGCCCTGGACTTTAGAGCCCAGCACTGCCAGGTACCTGTCTGCCTGCATGTCTGTCTGCCTGTCTGCCTGCATGTCTGCCTGCCTGCCTGCATGTCTGTCTGTCTGTCTGTCTGCCTGCCTGCCTGCCTGTCTGCCTGTCTGTCTGCCTGCCTGCCTGCCTGTCTGTCTGCCTGCCTGCCTGCCTGCATGTCTGTCTGTCTGCATGTCTGTCTGTCTTTCTGCCTGCCTGTCTGTCTGTCTGTCTGCATGTCTGTCTGCCTGTCTGTCGGTCTGTCTACATGTCTGCCTGTCTGTCTGTCTGCCTGCCTGTCTGTCTGTCTGTCTGTCTGTCTGTCTGCATGTCTGTCTGCCTGTCTGTCTGCCTGTCTGCCTGTCTGTCTGTCTGTCTGTCTCCCCTGCCTGTCTGTCTGACACCATCTTTCCTCTTCCTAACAGGGAGATCTGCATCCCTGCACACTTACACTGCATCCCTGCTCACTTACACTGCATCCCTGCACACTTACACTGCATCCCTGCACACTTACACTGCATCCCTGCACACTTACACTGCATCCCTGCTCACTTACACTGCATCCCTGCACACTTACACTGCATCCCTGCTCACTTACACTGCATCCCTGCACACTTACACTGCATCCCTGCTCACTTACACTGCATCCCTGCTCACTTACACTGCATCCCTGCACACTTACACTGCATCCCTGCACACTTACACTGCATCCCTGCACACTTACACTGCATCCCTGCACACTTACACTACATCCCTGCTCACTTACACTGCATCCCTGCACACTTACACTGCATCCCTGCACACTTACACTGCATCCCTGCACACTTACACTGCATCCCTGCACACTTACACTGCATCCCTGCACACTTACACTGCATCCCTGCACACTTACACTGCATCCCTGCACACTTACACTGCATCCCTGCTCACTTACACTCCATCCCTGCTCACTTACACTGCATCCCTGCTCACTTACACTGCATCCCTGCTCACTTACACTGCATCCCTGCACACTTACACTGCATCCCTGCTCACTTACACTGCATCCCTGCTCACTTACACTGCATCCCTGCACACTTACACTGCATCCCTGCTCACTTACACTGCATCCCTGCACACTTACACTGCATCCCTGCACACTTACACTGCATCCCTGCACACTTAACTCATTGAGTGCCATGGACAAACATGTTCGTCAATTGGTTTAGTAACGTAGAGTGCCAAGGATGAACATGTTCGTCAATCGTCATGTGCGTTTTTTGACGGTGGGACGTTGATCAAAGCCTTCTGTATCTCCTGTACAAATATTGTAGCTATTGGGTGTGTATAACCTATTTTACAGACCCATAGGTGGCGACAGTGCTCTCCAGATTACAGAAAGGTCCGGAAAACTACAGCAAAAAGCCGTGATCAAAGAGAAGCCGATGCATGCTGCAGCCAGAGCCATATAGATTGCTCTGTCTGCAGCTGAAGTCGGGCATCAGTCAATCCGCGCACACAACTGAGCTCCTCTGCCTCTGTCTGTCTGTCTGTATATAGTTTCTCCACATGATTACCCGCCAGAAAGGCAGCACCGCCGAAGGGCCAAACCTATCCCTGCAGTCCCGTTTGGCATTTCCTTGTCGCGCTGGGAGACGGCCGGGAGCCGCCCGGCGCAAAAACGGAGGCTCCGAAAATAGACTGGGTGCGTGTGGGGAGGAGTTTGCAGCTGAGGCGGGGAGAGGGGGGTGGGGCACGCAGGCTCCACAGAACTACACCACGTCACTACATCAGAAAATATTAGCTAGCGTCAGTGAATGTGCTTGAAATGCTGCATTTCACAAAAGGCTGAATATCTCAGCTTATAATTTGAAAACTGTCTTTTTGCTCAAAACAGCCTATCTTCTCCGGCTCATAACTAAAGAACGGAAAATGGGATCAATAAACTTTTTTTTGCAGATGATAGAAGAGAGTCTCCTCGTTCTTTCTGCGTGTTCGGTGTTTACATAGTAATATCACACAATATTCTGTGGGCCTCGAGAAATCACTGAAAACGCTCTGAAACTCTGGCACTGGGAGCTTCCGTTCTCCAAAAGTGGCTGGCACTCAATGAGTTAAGGGGCGTTCACACCGACCTATTAAAGTTGGTCGCTGGCGTCGAGTTTACATACAAAGTCAATGCAAACGAGCGATTGAGCGTATATTCGCCTGGGAGAATAATCGCTGGGCGTCCGAGCGGCAGAGACAGAGCGACAGGGAGAAAATACGCTCGTCGCTCAAGATGAAATATTCCAACTCGAGCGAAAATACGCTGGCATCAGTCGCTCGCTGTTCAATGCTGATTGGCTGCTGTGTGAGAGCGAGTCAAGGATCACTCTGGCTTGGAACAAACAGCTGGTTTATTGTGTGGCAACAAACCGCATTGACAGGCTGACAGCTGACATGAAGTGAAGTCTGTACTACCGGTATGCAGCTCGCATTAGGAGCACGCTGATAGGCTTAGCTTGTAAACAATGACGGTGGCTCGTAGTGGACAAACAGCATGACATTGCGTAACGTTATATCCCCCACATGTCCGTCATTTCGTGTGCCTGTTGATGAGCGATTTAAACAGAGCGACAGAGCGATTCCAAAGGGTTGACTTGAGCGACAGAGCGAAAAATAAATATCTCTGTGTGAACGCTCCTTTACACTGCATCCCTGCACACTTACACTGCATCCCTGCTCACTTACACTGCATCCCTGCACACTTACACTGCATCCCTGCTCACTTACACTGCATGCCTGCACACTTACACTGCATCCCTTACACTGCATCCCTGCTCACTTACACTCCATCCCTGCTCACTTACACTGCATCCCTGCTCACTTACACTGCATCCCTGCTCACTTACACTGCATCCCTGCTCACTTACACTGCATCCCTGCACACTTACACTGCATCCCTGCTCACTTACACTGCATCCCTGCTCACTTACACTGCATCCCTGCTCACTTACACTGCATCCCTGCACACTTACACTGCATCCCTGCAATCAAGGGATTTTTCCTATATAGGGGCGGCTTTAGCTCAGGAGGTAGAGCGGGTCGGCCAATGACGCAAGGGTTGGCGGTTCGATCCCCGCTCTCTCCCAGCTGCTGTCGCTGTGTCCTTGGGCAAGACACTTAACCCTCCTTGCTCCCGATGGTGTGTAGGCACCCTGCGCGGCAGCCTGCCGCCATTGGTGTATGAATGGGTGAATGTAGACTATCTACTCATTGTAAAGCGCTTTGGATAAAAGCGCTATATAAATGCAGACCATTTACCATTTACCAAGGGATTTTTCCTTAAAGGGATTTGTCAATTTAATGGATTTATCCCTTTTTTTCCTGATTTATATTTTTCTACTGCTTTATCAGTTCAGTTACATTACACTCTTTTTCTGTGTTGTATTTCAAGTGACTGTGTGTTTAGTTGTGTGGTTTGGACTCTGTTATAGACAGTTTTCACGGAAATTGTGTGAGGCTGTAGGTGTCCACATCATGTGTTGTGGCTGTAGGTGTCCACATCATGTGTTGTGGCTGTAGGTGTCCACAGGGGCGTAGGCAGAAATTCAATTATGGGTGGGCCTGGATAAAATTGGTGGGGTAATTGCATGACGAAATTTTGCGTGCAAAGCGCGCAAAATTCCTAGATGTCATGAAGTTGTCATGCATTAGACTCTGGAGATGATGTGCCCTGCATTTTTAAGCTACAAAACCATTAGCTAGCAAGGCAGCAGCAAGTTTGCCTCTAGAAAACAACCAATTCATTATTTATTTTTTTGTTTTTTGGATGGGCCAGGGCAAGAAGTGGGTGGGCCTGTGCCTACCCAGGCCCACCCGTAGAAACGCCCCTGTGTCCACAGCATGTGTTGTGGCTGTAGGTGTCCACAGCATGTGTTGTGGCTGTAGGTGTCCACATCATGTGTTGTGGCTGTAGGTGTCCACAGCATGCGTTGTGGCTGTAGGTGTCCACAGCATGTGTTGTGGCTGTAGGTGTCCACAGCATGTGTTGTGGCTGTAGGTGTCCACAGCATGTGTTGTGGCTGTAGGTGTCCACAGCATGTGTTGTGGCTGTAGGTGTCCACAGCATGTGTTGTGGCTGTAGGTGTCCACAGCATGTGTTGTGGCTGTAGGTGTCCACAGCATGCGTTGTGGCTGTAGGTGTCCACAGCATGCGTTGTGGCGTTAGCTGTTGTCAGATCACTGTAAACCATCATGGCCTCGTGGGGCTTATTGCTTCATTTGAAACCTAGCTTATTTTACTGTCAACTATTATATTAGCAAACAGTGCAAGCTAGGGGCAATTTACAATGTTTATGTTGTCAAGTTAAAAGTCTGTATATATGTATATATATATATATATATAAAGTCTGTATATATGTATCTATATATATATATATAAAGTCTGTATATATGTATCTATATATATATCACATATTATGTGCCCTCTGTGCTGCAGATGTTTGACTGGAGCAAGACAGAGACAGAGGGGAAGGACCGTCTGCTGGTGTTTTACCGGCTTGCCGAGCGCCTCAAAGGCCTGTTCGTCCTGTTCGCAGGAAACCTGGTCAAACCTTCTCTGACCTGCTGAGACACAGACAGACCAACGCCTCCAACACAGGTTCCACATAGTGTTCATTTTGTTGGCTATTTTTATGCCTCCACCGGCAATAGCTAGGAGGCATTATGGTTTCGGGTTGTCCGTACGTCCGTCCGATGTCCGTTAACGCGGTATCTGAGGAACCTGGACTATCCACGTGGACTCAAGGATGAACTGATTAGATGTGGCGGTCAAAGGTCAAGGTCACTGTGACCTCACGACCGCTTGTCTCATGTTTGTTAACGTGATATCTCAGGAACACTTTGACGGAATCTCATCAAATTTGCCTCAAACATCCACTTCGACTCAGGAATTAACTGATTAGACTTTGGTGGTCAAAGTTCAAGGTCACTGTGACGTCATGACCTCCCGTTTCATGCACATTAACGTGATATCTCAGGAATGCCTTGAAGGAATTTCTTTGAATTTGCCTCAAACGTCCACTTCGACTCAAGGATGAACTGATTACATTTTGGTGGTCAAAGGGGACCTCACGAATGCCATTTTCAAGCTGATTAACGCAATATCTTGACGGAATTTCTTCACATTTGGCTCAAACGTCAAAGTCTGGACAGACATGGATGTCGCCTGCTGACTTGTTGGCGGAGGCATATATCCGCGGTGTGGTCGTTCTAGTCATTAAAATATGATGATTATTATTATTGATGTCATTATTCAGTCTTAACCATGAAGATGTCACCTCTCCCTGTCCTGTTGGCATCCTCCTCCTCTCTCTTCTGCTCTCTCTCTCTCTTTAGTCTGAACACAGCATGGTGAACATGAATCTGTACATCACAAGTGCTGTTTCTTGCCATTATTTGCAAATGCAAATTCTGATCTGAATGTCAATGATTATTAAATCCAGAAACATTGTGTCACATGGCTGTATGCTTACTTTAGTAGGTGGTAGCACTGGTGCTAGTAAGCAAAAAACACAAAGTAGCACAAAGACAAAGACAGATTTAGTAGCACACACTGGTGGCAGTTGAACACATGCTTGTTGTTAAGATGTTAACGTAGCCGTACCAGATGTTTCTGTTCACACACCAATCTGTTTTAATCATGCTTTTTTGCCCTCATGGTCAGATATAATTTGCCATGCCTGGAGTGAAAAGGGGCTGGTCTCCATCAGTGACCTGTATATTGATGGCCAATTTGCATCCTTTGATCTTCTGAAGAGAGCATTTGAGTTGCCCCAAACGCATCTTTATAGATATATACAAGCTAGACATTATGTCCGATCCAAGATTCGCAATTTTGAAGTTCTCCCAGAGGAACATGGTTTTGTTAAGCCCTCCCAACTCCAGGCATCTTATTTCTAAGTTTGTGTGTTTGTTCGACGATTGCATTAAGGCCCCCACTGAGAGGATCAGAGAGGCGTGGCAGGAGGAACTTGGTGTTGATCTGTCTGAAATCATATGGGACAGGAGTCTGTCTGTGGTCCAGCTCTGCTCACTTAATAGCAGACATCAACTTATCCAATTTAAAGTTGCTCACCGTCTTCATTACTCCAAGCATAGGTTACACAAGATATATCCTTCGGTCTCACCACTATGTGATAGGTGTCGGGTGTCGGAGGGCACACTGTCCCATGCTTTTTGGTTTTGCCCTTCACTATCAGGATCTGGGCCAAAATATTTGACTGGTACTCTAAGGCCTACAGGGTAGCCCTCCAGCTGGAATCAGATGATATGTTGTGAGAAATGCAACAGATGTTTATGCTGTTTAGCAGCTGTTTAGCAGCTGACATGGACGTCCCAGATGTACTTGAGCAGAGCATAATAGACCAAATACGATTAGGACAAAAACAGGACAAAAAGCAATTATCATGTAAAGGCGGAAATCCCAGATCCGGATCATTACAAAAATCTATTCAAGTGATTGTGAGACCAAAGGCTATAGGGTTAGGGTTAGGAAGGGTTAGGGTTAGGGTTAGGGTTAGGGTTAGGGTTAGGGTTAGGGTTAGGGTTAGGAAGGGTTAGGGTTAGGGTTAGGGTTAGGGTTAGGGTTAGGGTTAGGGTTAGGGTTAGGAAGGCTATCTGTCCCCAAAGATTTCAGCCAAATCTATTTCATGAGATATCTTGCTAACAAACAGAAAAAGAAAGGTGAAACCAAAACCAATACTTGCTTCCATCGTTATTGACAGAGGTAATTACAAGCAAACCAGGGCAGCTTGTTGATTTTGGGAAGCTGTCATTTTGCTCGGTTAGAGATTATGGCAACTGGGTAAAATACATCCGGATTCCAGTCACTGTAACTTTAGTTACGCATGATGAACTCTGCCTGATTTGACCTTCTGTGGTGTTCATAGCAGCTAAGAACACATGGAGAAAACATGTGTTCATACCAGCTAAGAAAGCATGAAGAAAACAGATGGTTATGAGCATCAGAAGAGACTGTGGTTTGTCCTCAGTTTGTTTAGTTGTGTTCTGAGTATCTGCTGGCTATATTCATGTCACCAGCCGTCTCCTTATACCCATAAAACAATGCATTTTGGGCTGTAGTCGCTTTGAATCACATCCTTACTCCAAACAAACTGCTCTGCCTGAAAATTAGTTTAGGGGGGGCTGTAGCTGTAGGGGCGGCTGTAGCTCAGGAGGTAGAGCGGGTCGTCCACTAATCGCTTTGGACAAAAGAGGTCGGTGGTTCGATTCCCGGCTCCTCCAGTCTCCATGTCGAAGTGTCCTTGGGCAAGATACTGAACCCCAAATTGCTCCCGTTGGTGGTAGCCTGCCGCCATCGGTGTGTGAATGGGTGAATGTACCTACTGACTGTAAAGCGCTTTGGATAAAAGCGCTATATAAATGCAGGCCATTTACCATTTACCATTCTCATGGTTACGACTGTAATAACAATGACATGTAGAGTCACTGTTGTGCCCAGATGCACTATTCACCTGTGAGATTCTATTCACCTGTGTTCTTCTGGGCTCCTCTCTTGTGGGTGATGGGTAGTAATATGGAGAAGGCTTCCCAGACCCTGGAAACAAAAGATGAATGTTGCTGTACATCAAATGGAATTACCTGCTGCAAATACACTTCATAGCATATGAGTGAAAAGTCTCCACATCCCCGTGGGGCTGATGTCTGTATTCTGCTAAAGCAGGGTCAAGTAGTGCTATGTGCTGCTGGGGGGAAGAATAACACCAAACTATAGAGTTGGCTACTGCTGTTCTGTTGTTTACATACTGTAGCCCATGGGATGGCTATTTTCCTTGGCACTTTATCGGCCCGGCGGGATCCTGAAACTTAATTTCCACTTGGCTATGTAGTGCACACACACACACGCTGACACTCTCTCTCACACACTCACACACTCACACACTCACACACACACACACACACACACACACACACACACACACACACACACACACACACACACACACACACACACGGAGTGTTGAGGTTGCAGGTCACTCTGTTTACTCTGCCTTCCCACTCCAGCCAGCCAGCGTGGGTTGGCGAGAGCGCTTGTCTGGCTGTAGTGCATCTGGACAGCCTGATCCCACCCTGCCTGCATGGTCCACCTTGGGCCCACTATCAGTGACTGCTTTGTAGAGTGTCCAGAAAAGAGATGTCCAACTCTACTGCTACACAGACCATCTCCAGCAGGCATACAAAAGAGCATCAAGTGGTTGTTCTTGTTTGAAGTAGCTGACAGTGGAGGCAGGGCTAGCAGCTAGCAGGCCTTGTGGGGCTGATAAGACATGGTGGTGTTGAAGCATTGTGTGGGATCAAAATGGATCAGAGCCTCCACAGAGAGGCCCAGAGGGGATCCTTTGATTACAGTCTGGTGGCACATAGCTGATAAGGTTTCAGTTCAATTCCAAATCCTTGACTGATGCAAGCTGTACGCAGGGCAGTGGCTGCCTGCTGTGTGAAGTGTGTGTGCTTCCAGTACCTGTGTATTGGTTTTTATGGACAGCGTTGTCCCCTTGGTAATTATAAAATTGCATAGTTGACGACTGTGCCCTCTGATAATCTCTGATAATCTCTCTATGCTCTTTGATGCCCAGCATGGCAGGAGACGAGGTGGCACTGCCAGCTGCGGAGAGAAAAACATACATTCCAAAATGACATTCCAGAGCGCATCTTGTTTCACTGGCAGTGTTTACTGCACTATTTTGGTCTACAGCCTTTGGTATTTTGGTCTAAGATACTGTCATTCATCAGCACCTCTACAATTATAGTGTGGTAAGGCATGGAAGCCATCTGAACCTACCAGGGTGGTTGACTGGAGACATCTGTATGGTGCTGGTGGGGAGGGTGGGCTGGGACTTGAACCTGTCCCGTTCTAGTGTTGACACCGGAGTCAGGAAGTGGTTTTGGTTCCATCCATCCTGTCAGGCAGCACAGAGGGGTTAAAGTGGTGCTTTGAAGAACAAGAATAATGCTGCATGCTGCTAAAGTCCTTTGTGTTTATTGCATTCACCCTATGTAGAAGAGACAGACTGGCTTCAGAGACTAACAGGAAGTGTAAACACAATTGGAACCGATTATGTTTACACTTCCTGTGGCAGAGCTCATCCTGCTTCCAGTGAGTCACTATAGATTTGACCAGAGAGATGATCTCTGGTTTGAGCAGCAGGTCAAACAGCCGGCGTTTTGAACAGGAAGTTGTAACACAAACGGGTCAAGTGGGCGGGGCTACATAAGGTGAACAGTGCCTTGGCTTTGTGTACACAGAGCCAATATTTTAAAACTTCCTGTGATGCACCACATGAGGGCGGTGTTGTTCACAGTGCACCCGCATTTTTAAGGGTACAGTTATTGATTTATTAGACCGTCTAAATCTTGGCTATATTCAATTTTTCCATTCGTTTGAGTTTTTAGCATAGGTTTTTAGGTGGAAATTATGCTTGGAATTTTCACAAGATAATTTTCAGCTAAAATATACACATTTACCAAGATTACTAAGGTAAACAAACCTTTTACAGTTTCTAATCAGTTTCAAAAGTCATGTTGTGCAGTCCCACAGTCTCTCCCCAGTATTAAAAGCAATTCATATTGATGAGTAAAATGTCCACTACTGTATATTGTCTGTCTGTGTCTCAACATTACTGCAATCCAATGTGCTTACTTTCTTATAGATGGTCCGCAGATCTCTGTACTGCCACAGTGTGTTCAGCACCTGAGCAGCCGCCTTCACCACCTTCATAGAGTACCTGGGAGGCAAACAAATATACTGTCAACATTTTGCCTTTGAGTCGCCTATTTATGATTTCGTTTTTTTCTCAGATTAAGTGTTTTTCACATTTTTCTCCCAACTTCCCCAATTGTACTTGGCCAATTCCCCTGCTGTCCTGCTCGTTGCTCCACGCCCTCTGCCGATCAGGGTAGAGCCGTGTGCTTCCTCTGATACATGTGCCAGCCGCTTATTTTCACCTGAGAGTGAGGAGTTTCACCAGCAGGACCTAGCGCATGGGAGGATCATGCTATTCCCCCAGTTGAACCCGGGTCTCCGTGATGGTAGGCGAGTGCTTTTACCTCGACACTACCCAGACCCCCTGGAGTATTTATGATGAACTTCAGCTTCAGTATGACTGAAGGCAGAATATGGCTTCAGGCCGTTTTGTTCAATAGAGAGTCGCTCCAAATAGCCGCAATTCCACCATATTCCACTGGGAGGTGTAACCTCAACACATACAACACCACCTTCCCTTTGGCTATGGCTTCTCCTTCTCCAAGCATTTATAGCTATGTACTGTATGTATGTGTGCGAGTGTGTGTGTGTGCGAGTGTGTGTGTGCGAGTGTGTGTGTGCGAGTGTGTGTGTGTGTCTGCATGAGTGTGTTTGTGTGAAAATCCCAGGATGTCCAGGACATTGTATGTGCCAGGAGTCAATGACGTATGACTCTTACTGGCGTGTGTGCGTTAGCGCATGGCTTTGAGCATGTGTGTACGGTATATAAGTCAAGTTTACACGCACACACACGCACGCACGCACGCACACACACACACACACACACACACACACACACACACACACACACACACACACACACACACACACACACACAGCTGGTGGGCAAAGGCTGCCTCCAGACTAATATCTGCTGCTTAGGCACACCTGTCTCCTCTGCCCTTGGTGATGTTGACCAGCTTCTCGATGCCGCCCGTGTCGGCCAGGGCCTTGGCGTTCTCCATGTTCTTGCTGGTGACCTCGTGCAGCGTGCAGCAGATGGCTGCCACCGTCTCGTCCGTCAGCAGGGTGGTGCTCCCCCCCGGGAGACGGTTGACCAGGTCCCTCATAGCGTACTTCCCTGGATGGGAGGAAGGGAGGGAGGGAGGGAGGGAGGGAGGGAGGGAGAGAGAGAGGGAGAGAGAGAGGGAGGGAGGGAGGGAGGGAGGGAGAGAGGGAGGGAGGGAGGGAGAGAGAGAGGGAGGGAGGGAGGGAGAGAGGGAGGGAGAGAGGGAGGGAGGGAGGGAGAGAGAGAGG